>NW_007252870.1:459756-495547 GCF_000164805.1 Carlito syrichta
GGAGCGGCCATTGCACTCCAGTCTGGGTGACAGAGTGAGACTCCAACTCAAAAAAAAAAAAGAAAAAAAAGAAAATGGAGGAAGGGATCATTCCTCAAGAAACAGAAGGAGCCAGATTGGCCAACACCTTGATTTTAGCCCTCAAGGCTCATTTCAGATCGCTGACCTCCAGGACTGTAGGAAAATACAGTTGTCTTGGTTTAATCCTCTCAGACTGTGGTCATTTGCTACCGCAGCAAGAGGAAACTGTCACAAGATCCTCCCCCTGTGCACTAGCAGGCACACACATTCTCTCTCTTCCCCCCTCCTCTCTCTCTCTCTCTCTCTCTCCTCTCCTCCTCCTCCCTCTCCTTTGCCTTTCTCTCTCTGTCCCCTCTCTCTTTTTTCTCTCTCCCTCTCCCTGTACCTCCCCCATCCTTTCTTCTCTCTCTCACCCGCTTCCCTTCGTTCCTCCTCCCCCCGCCTTTCTTTTCTGAGTTGGAGTCTCACTCTGTCGCCCAGACTGGAGGGCATTGGCCACCGCAGCCTCGACCTGCTGGGCTCCTGCGATCCTTCCGCCTCAGCCTTCCAAGTAGCCGGAACTACAGGTGCGTGCCACCACAGGTGTGGAACCTGCAGGCTCAGGCAATCCACTCACCTCAGCCTCCCAAAGTGCTGGGATTACAGGCTGAGCCACTGAGCCTGGCCTCCCCTCCCCCCTTTCTTATCACTCACTCTCCAATCCTCCTCCTTCTCCCTCCATTCTCCTCTCTCTTTTTTACCTTTCTCTCTCCTCCTCCCCCTCTTCTTTCTTCTCTCTCTCTTCTCTCTCTCCCCCTCCTCCTCCTCCTTTCTCCTCTGGCTCTTCCTTCTCCCTCCCCCCTCCTCCCTCCCCTCTCCTCTCTCCTCGCTCCTCTTTTCTCCCTCTCCCATCTCTCTACTCCTTCCTTCTGTGGTCTCTTCCTTTATTCCCCTCTCCTCTCTTCCAGCTCGTTCTCCTCCTCTTCCTCTTTTTCCTGCCTGGCCCTTCTTCACCTCCCATTCCTCCCTCTTCTCAGATTCCAACACCAAAGAGCTCCATGCGGCTATAATCTGTAGGTGGGTTCAAACCCCAGCTCCATCCCTTGCTGAGTATGTGACTGAACAAGTCACTTCGTTTCTTGAAATCTCAGCATCCTCATCTGTCAAGCAACTCAACTTCCTGGGGCTGTGGGGCATTAGAAGAAATAATGAGGGTGGTGGAAATGGGAGTCAGTAGGGACACAGTGGCCACGCCATAGATGGTGCTTCTCTGCATGTCCCCTGCTGCCCTGCAATTCAAGGCACCACCGGGCATGGGCCTGTTACAGGACACCGACCTGGTGGAGTGGTGACCCCTGCCCCAGACACTCAGACAGCCAGACCTACAAGCAGGCTCAGGCTCTCTGCTGACCTGGGTTGGGTGGGAGGGCATGGGCAAACAAGTACAAAGCTGCCTGTTCTCTAGCTCTTCCTTCTGAGAGCCAGGCAGGGCGGAGTGAGAATGACAGTCCCAGGAGCACTTGCTAAAGATACCCTCACACCTGGGAGAAGACAGTTGGTTCCGGAGCTGTGGGACCCTCAGCCCCCAGGCGGGCAGCCCCACAGCAGCCATGTGCTCTAAGAAAAGATGGAGCATAATTGTCCTTTCTGCTCTACGTATGTCCAAGGGGGACCTCCCACGCGGGCTCATCCTGGGAAATCAAGCCCCTCTTCCTGCGGCCTCAATTCCCCAGCAGCAATCCAGTCAATTAGCCGGCAGAAGGCAGGTCTCCTGTGAATTCATCAAAAGTTTGTTGCTTCTTGGACAAACTTCAGGGAAGAACATGCCCCAGCTGTGCACCCTGGGAATCACAGGCTGAGTGATAAAGGGAGTAATAATCATCTTTCTTTTCTCCTTCCTTTTGTCGATTCAGCAACAAGTACCTCCAAGCCCCACATTTCAGATGAGCAATCTAAGGCTCAGAAAGGGGACACCATTGGCACAAGGTGACAAAGCTCATCGAAGAGGCTACTGGGATGGGATCAGCTGCCGTGTGTCGCCGTGTCATTGCCCTGTACTGTCCTGCCATGTGTCCGGGCTTTGTGGGAAACAATCTTAAGAAACCAGTTGTTGAGCAGATGGAAGAGATGTGGCACAAAAGTGCTATCTGTGTTCTCCTCCAGTGGATTTGTCACCTGCCCCAGATAGGAACTCTGCCAGAAATAGTTTTGGTTCTATCGAAGATAAAGGTAGGAAAGTACTTTGTCTTTATGGACAAGAAAGAATTGTTAAAATACCTGCCGGGATGCTGAGGAGCAAGGTTACAGGTAAATTGCAGTCGGTGTGGCTTTCCAGGCTTCCTGTCCTAAATGCCCGTCCCTTTCGCCACACTGGCCTCGCATTTGAATGACCCTTTTCCCGCTCCTGTCAAGTAGATGGTGTGAGGTTTCCATTACTGTGTACTACCCTACCACAACTCCTTACCAGAATAAGCTGAGCAAGCAAATAGCCATTGACCATTGTTATTGTTGCTTTAGGGTTTTCAGAGCTTCCATGAGCTGGGTGTAGCCTGATCAGAGTGAGACTCAGACTGATGGCCAAGGCCCCTGGGGAGGAACTAACTTGAGACCTTACAGCACCCCCACCCCAGAAGCAGCACCTGTCAACAGATATTTACTGAGCACCCACTATATGCCAAGCATTGTTTTAGGTACTAGAGACATGATAAACAAGAGAGACAATGTTCATTCACGGAGAGACAGACCATGAACAAATATTTACACAGTAGCATTTTTGAGATGGTAGCAAGTGCAAGAAGGTGTTGGGATAGAAGGGAGATCTTGGAATGGGCACACTTAGGGAAGGATGGAGGATCTTCTGAAGAAGTGACACTGAATGTGAAACCAAAATGGTCAGGAGCAGCTGTGCAAAGACCTGGAAGAAGAGCACTCCAGGCAGCAAGTGTAAAGGCCCTGAGGTCAGGATAAGTGAGATGCTTTTGAAGGAACTTGTGGCAGGAACGTAAGAGATGAGTTCAGAGAAGGGGATGGAGACCAGATCACCAGGGCTGACAGGGTCCTAGTACAGAGCTGAGTTTTTTCTAAATATGATGAGGAGACATTGGAAGGTTTTGGCATGGGTTATGAATGACCTTTTCACTTGTCACTCACACAAATGAGCTTTACTTCCACTAAGTGTTTGGTTCATATTGGAGGAGCAGCTGCCTTTTCAGAATGATAATAGTTCTCTGAATCTTCAGTTTCCACATTTGCTTTGAAACTCTGCCAAGAACACTCATGATCGTATTTTTCCAAGTATACTTTTTAGTGTTTCTTCAAAGTGAGGTGTCTGGAACGTTACTGGAATATTAATTTTTCCAAATGGCAAATCATCAATACTGCTGACCAGAGCTTATGAGCCTATTAATATGACTGTAATCCTGGATACCTGATATTGGCTATTTTCTCAAAGAACCTTAATGTTATGCTTATAGTATTTTATTATTTACTTTCTCAAACTACATTTCAGAGTTGACAGCAACGGAACTAAGCCCGCTGGTAATTCCTGGGTGATAACAGCAATCATTATCATTTACTGGGCACTTATCAAGTGCTGATCACACTGGTAAGTATTTTGCAAATATGATCTCACTTGTGATTCTCACTATAATCCTCTCCCCATTTATAGACATAGAGACTGTGGCTTACATAATTAATTGCCTTGATTCGCACCCAATGGCTACAGGAAGTACAGCCCTACATTTATCTATTCAAAAAATATTTCTCCAGCCCTCTCTTGTATCAGGCACCATGCTAAGATCTAAAGTCCTAGAGTGAACAGGAAAGATGTGGTCCCCATGCCAGAAAGCCCCCTTTCTATTGGAAATAAATTGGGAAGCAGACAATGGCCCTATAGAAGAAGGAGAATGGAAATAAAGGATGGTGGAGACTTGAGGGGCTCAGGGAAGACTTCTTCCTGGCTGACATGACTTATAAGATGAAGAATCTTGAAAAGTGAGAAAGAGCAGTTCTGGGGCAGAGGGGCAGGGGGGCTGTCCCTCCCAGATACTTAACATTTGTTCCCTGGAGGAGGACCCCACGTTCTGCTGCCATCACAGAGAACAATAGCTGAGCAGGTTCTTGATGAATGAGGGGAATTTGCTAGTAAAGCCAAGGGATAGGGTTGAGAAAAGCGTTAAGGAGAGGGTGGAGGTAAGGAAGTTTGAGAGAGACTGATATGACTAAAGACCTCTGAGTTCAGCATGACAGGAGGGTGACAGGCTGGGGCTGGAGAGGACAGTGACTGGAGGTGCTGTTTGATGTTAATTACTCCCACTTCCCATATAACTTCTAGGAGATGCACAGGGTATTTGATCATCCTGTCTGGACTTAATCATTGTGTAACATAAAATGACTGTATCACACGTGACGCTTTATCATCAGTCAAGTACATCAACTGGGTCATGAGAATTTATTAAAATTGGCCCATATAAGAGCTGAACACTAATCACATTTCGTAATTTGTGTAACTGATATTTTTCCACTGTAAAAAAAAAAAACCCAGAAAATTATAGATAAGTCATAAAACCAAATAATTTTAAGAAAAAAGTCTTGGAGGTAGTGTATATTCTACAAGCAAGGAATTTTAGCAACAAATAGTTAACTGGGTTGACTAATAATCCAGGCGAAAAAATGAAGAGGATCCAAATAAAGGAAGTTGCTGATAGAATAGATTCTAGTAGTCTATGTGAATAACAGAAATATCTACCCTTTGTAATATGCTGCTTTTCGTTTGACTCTCTCTTCTCAGGCAACCACCCTTTAAATCAACTAAAAACAGGGAGGGGGCCATGCTCGGTGGCTCAGCCTATAATCTCAGCACTTTGGGGGGCTGAGATGAGTGAATTGCCTGAGCCCGCGGGTTCGAGACCAGCAAGGGCAACTTGGCGAGAACTTGTCTCTACAATAAAAAATTTTAAAAAATTTAGCCAGTCGTGGTAGTGCCTGCCTATAGTTTCGCTACTTGGAAGGCTGAGGCAGAAGGATCGCCGGAGCCCAGCGGGTCGACGCTGCGGTGGCCATGTGCATGCTGCTGCACTCCAGCCTGAGCGATGGAGTGAGACTCCAACTCAAAAAAACAAAACAAACCAGGTGTGGTGGCTCAAGCCTATAATCCTAGCACTTTGGGAGGCCGAGGCGAGAGGATTGCCTAAGCTCAGGGGTTCGAGACCAGCCTGGGCAACTTAGCGAGACCTCATCTCTACAATAAATCAAAAAATTAACCAGGTGTAGTAGCATGCACCTGTGGTTCTAGCTACTTGGAAGGCTGAGGTGGAAGGATCACCTAAGCCCAGCAGCAGCAGTGGCTGTGAGTGTGCCACTGCACTCTAGCCTGGGTGACAGAGTGAGACTCCAACTCAAAAAAACAAAAAAACCAAAAAATCCAGGGAGAGTTTACAACATATTTGACATAGACTCTAGATCCTTAATATAGAAAGAGCTTTTGCAAATCAATTGCAAAAACAAGATAAACCATATGCTGGATCATAAAACAAATCTCAATCATTCAAGAGAATTTAAACTATATAAAGAATGTACGCTAAGAAAAATAGCAAATATAATACAATATACATCATTATAAAATATGATACAGTTGAGATAAAATCTGTTAGTTATAACAATAAGTATGAATAGTCTTAATGCACCTCAAAAAAAGATTTAAAAGTTGCTGACAGGCCAGTCGTGGTGGCTCATGCCTGAAATCCTAGTATTTTAAGAGGTGGAGGTGAGAGGATTGCCTGAGCCTAGGTATTCAAGACCAGCCTGGGCAACTTAATGAGACCTCATCTCTACAATACATTAAAAAATTAGCTGGGCATGGTGGTGTGTGCCTATAGTTCCAGCTACTTGGAAGGTTAAGATGGAAGGATCGCCTAAGGCTGGGAGGTTGAGGATGTGGTGGCCATGATCATGCCACTGCACTTCAGTATGGGTGACAGAGTAAGACCCTGACTCAAAAAAATAAAAATAAAAAAGTTTCTGATAAAATAAATCTAACTATATGCTGTGTAAAAGAGACAAACCTAAAATAAAGGGATTCAGAAAAGTTAAAAATAAAGGGATGGACAGAAGTATACCTAGCAAGTGGAAACAAAAACAAAACAAAACCAAACAGTGGAGGAAGTGATCCAGATATCAGGCAAAGTAGAATTCAAGCCGGAGTGTTAAACATGATAAAGAAGAACACCTTTTAATGCTAAATGCCAGGATCTACAAAAACAGATATAAGGCATGAATATGTACATACCAAATAGCACTACAACTATTTTCTTGAAGCAATAACTACCAGAGCTATAATAAGATAGAAGCACATTAATAATAATCTTTAATATACTACTTATAATACAAGACAAATGACAAGGAAAGGAAATATCTAAACAAAGTAATAGAGTAGATCTTATAGACATAGATTGGAGTCTACATCCTGATAACATAATTCTTAAATCATGAAGAAAATAGTAGTAACTTTTATAAGAAATAAATGCTACAACCAATACTCTCTGACCATAATGAAACTGAGAAAAAATTTTTTTTGAGTTGAAGTCTCACTCTGTCGCCCAGACTGCTGGGCTCCGGTGATCCCTCCGCCTCAGCCTTCCGAGTAGCCAGAATTACAGGCGCGCGCTACCACGCCCGGCTGATTTTTTGGTTTATTGTAGAGATGAGGTCTCGCTGCCCAGGTGGGTCTCGAACCCGCGGGCTCAGGTGATCCACTCACCTCAACCTCCCAAAGGCGCGGGGTTACAGGCTGAGCTACCAAGCCCGGCTTGTGAGAATATTTTTTTAAATACTGGTCCTTCTACCTAGAAATCTGAAAAACCTTGTATTAAACAACTCCCAGGTAAAGGAGAAATACAAATGAAAATAACAGAATTTTGAAAAGTTAATGACAATGAAAACATGCCGTGTCAATCTATGGGAAGCATTTAAAACAGTGATCAGAGAAAAACACATTACCTTAACACTTTAATCAATATACATGAAAAGCAGTATACAATTAATTAAAGTAACAACAGGAAAACAAACCAAAAGAAAGAAAGAAGGACATAATAAGGATAAAATTAGAGATCACTGAGGAGGAAACAGAGTGAGGATCTAATTAATAAATCAAAATTTTGGTTTAAAAAATTAAACTGGACAAAACACTCACTAACTTAATCAAGGGTAAAAGAAAGGAAGCACAAATATACAAAATATGAGTGACAAGGGGAAAGACAAGCATGGGATCAGATAAAACTTTTAAGATTAGACACAAATACTTTGCAAACTTTTATGCAAATAAATCAGAAAACAAATAATTATGAAAACAGAAACACTTAAGCTATATAAGAATCAGATTTTCTCACTATTGGAGAAAGAAGCTATAAATAAAAAACCTTATGGTGGTGTTAGATTTTAATTTAAATATCAGTATAAAGAAATAGTTCTTAGCCAGGCTCGGTGGCTCAGCCTATAATCCCACGCTTTGGGAGACTGAGGTGAGTGGATTGCCTAAGCCTGCGGGTTTGAGATCCGCCTGGGCAACTTGGCAAGACCTCATCTCTACAATAAATCAAAAAATTAGCTGGGCATGGTAGCACGTGCCTGTAGTTCCAGCTACTTGGAAGGCTGAGGCAGAAGGATCGCCGGAGCCCAGCAGGTCAAGGCTGTGGTGGGTGGGAGCAGCCATTGCACTCCAGTCTGGGCGACAGAGTGAGACTCCCACTCAAAAAAAAAAAAAAAAAAAGTTATTGAGAGGAGAGAGAGGCTTACAGGTGTTTGTATTAGTAGTTCTAGCCACTATTCCAGAGGGCCTAGAAGCAATAACACCCAGTAGTAATGTGCACACTAGTGCCTAGATCTTGATTTCTAAATAGCATTCTCCATTAAAGGAACTATGTTTTCTGGATAAGTGGATAATTCCAGGACTAAGACAGAAAAAGTATAAGATGAGCCTGGACAATCTTTTGGAACAGAAGAATAAAATTAATAGGAAAACTGGTAAAATTGGAACACAATCTTTACTTAAAAGTATTGTAGCCATGTTAATTTCTTGGTTCTGGCAGATGTACTAGAGTTATGTAAAATGTTATTATTAGGGGAGGCTGAATGAGGAATGTACAGAATTTCTCTGTGCAAAAGTTGTAATTAAAGATAAGCCTCAAGTTCGTTCAAAATTAAAACATAAAAATAGATTTTTAAAGTAAAGTGTGCTCCATGACTACAAAAGAATTAGAGTAAAAATTCATAACATAAAAATATCTGGGAATTTCCTCAATATTTAAAAGTAAACAAAAAGTAAAAGTAAAAATATTTCTAAGTCAGGCACTGGCTCATGCCTGTAATCGCAGCTATTCAGGAGGCTGAGGCAGGAGGATCACTTGAGATCAGGAGTTTGAGACTAGCCTAGGCAACATAAGGAGACTGTCCCTAAAAAGAAAGTTTTGAAACTACCTGGCACACACCTGCCGTCCCATCTACTTGGGAGGCTGAGGTAGGAGGATAAGTTGAGCCCAGGAGTTTGAGGCTGCAGTGAGTTATGATCATGCACTCCAGGCTAGGCAAGAGAGCAAAGTAAAACTCCAATTTTGAAACAAACGAGTCAAAGAAGTCATCATCTGAGAAAGTAGAAAATATTTGTGAACTGATTTAAATGATTTTTAAATGATTAAAAAGGAAAACACAACATATCAAAAATTGTGGGATTACAGCTACAGCAGTAACTAGAAGGAAATATAAAACATTAAATGTTATCATTAGAAAAGAGTGCAAGTTCCAAATAGATCTGAGTTTCCACCTTAAGAAACTAGAAAAAGAAGAGAACATTAGAACAAAGTATACAGAAAAAGTGAAATAATAAAAAAAGAGAAAAATAAATGAGATAGAAAACAGGCAAACAATAGAGAAAGTCAATGAAACCAAACATGGTCCTTTGAAAAGACCAACAAAATTGATAAACTTCCAACCAGACTAATGAGGAATAAAAGAGGGGAGGGAAAGACACAATTGTTAATATCACCAGAAAACAAAAATAACTAGAAAAATGGGCCAAAGACAGGAAAAGTTATTTTAAAGAAGAGGAGCTACATATGGTTAATACAACTAGGAAGAGATATTTAATCTCAATGAAAACGAGAATTCAAGGCTAATGGAAATCAAGGCTTCTTAAAATGCAAATCAAAGCTTTGCAAACATTAAGAAATTTGACAGCCGGCTCAGTGGCTCAGCCTGTAATCCTGCGCCTTGGGAGGCTGAGGTGAGTGGATTGCCTGAGCCCGCGGGTTCGAGACCCGCCTGGGCAACTTGGTGAGACCTCATCTCTACAATAAATCAAAAAGTTAGCCGGGCGTGGTAGCGCATGCCTGTAGTTCCAGCTACTTGGAAGGCTGAGGCGGAAGGATCGCCGGAGCCCAGCAGGTCGAGGCTGCGGTGGCCGGGGGTGGCCACTGCACTCCAGTCTGGGTTACTGAGTGAGACTCCAACTCAAAAAAAGAAAGAAATTTGACAATACCAGATTTTGTAAATAGATGGTTCAGTAGGCTCTCTTATATATTGCTGGTGAGAGTAAGAATCAATACAATCAATTTGGAAGTCAGTGTGGCTCTATCTTATAAATTGAACTTTGCACAACCTAAAACTCAATAATTCCCATCTAGGTATAGATGCAACAGAAACTCATGAGAAATAATCTAGGCTGGGTATGGTGACTGCTCACACCTGTAATTCCAGCACATTGGGAGGCCGAGGTGGGAGGAGATTGCTTTAGCCCAGGAGTTCAAGACCAGGCTGGGCAGCATAGTGAGACCTCATCTCTACAAAGAAAAAAAAATTAGCCAGGTAGGTGGTACATACCTATCGTCCCAGCAACTTGGGAAGCTGAGGCTGAAGGATCACCTGAGCCAAGGAGGTCAAGCTTGCACGAGCTGTGATCGTGCCTCTGCACTCCAGCCTGGGCAACAGAGTGAGACCCTGACTCAAAAAGACAGAAAGAAAGGAAAAGAAAGAGAGAGAGAGAGAGAGAACCTAAATGCCCACTCATAGGAGAATGGGAAAACAAATCGTGGTTTATACACAGATGGTTATTTTACAACAGTTAAAATCAATAAACTACAACTCATGCAGCAACATAGATAAATTTTAGAAACATACGTTAAAAGAGAAAAAGCAAGTCTGGGATTTCTGGAACACACTTTTTGTAACAAGAAAAATTAAACAACATATTGTTAAGGCATACATACATCTGTGAAAAACTATAAATATATATGTCTCAAAAGCAAGGAAATGACAAACACAAAAGTCAGAATAGTGGGGCGGGTGGTGAGGGGAAGGCAGGAAGACAAGACAAGACAAAGGAGCACGGAGAGGAATGTAGGCTGGTGATGCCGCTCTGGGCCTGAGTGGGGATTGGGCTCATCATGCTCCTTGTGTTGTTGGAAATAAATAATTAAAATAAAATGAAAGAGGACCACACCCCAACCAATAAAGACAGTACATGGTGAACCAAGAAAGTATGATGACTCTCATTACAATGTCCAGTGCGGGTTTCCCCACCTCTGCCACCCCAAGACAGCAAGACCAGCCCCTCCTCTTCCTCCTACTTCTCCTCATCTGCCTCCTCAGTGTGACAACCATGAGGATAAAGACCTTTATGGTGACCCACTTCCACTTCATGGAGAGTAAATGTATTAAGCTGATGCATATGTTCGTAGCGGTTTTCCACTTGCCCATGGAAGGCAAGTATCACACGATGGCTGACGGGTCACCGTTGGTCACATTTTCATATACTTGCGTTGACTGATGTGGACCATCGTGGACTAAAGCGTTTAGGCAGTCTTCATCAAAGCCTGATTGTCCTCCTGAACGTGGAGAATAATTCAGGTCAAAGCTGGCCTCTTTGAAACGACAAAACCAATTCTTGCTTCCTCCTGAGGGCCTTTTCCCTGTACACAGCACAAATGTTCCCAGCTGCCTTTGCTGCCTTTACTCCTCAGTCAAACTCAAATAAAGAATATGTCGGAAGTGTTCGTTTTTTCCCACTTGACACTCCGTCTTTTTTAGCCCACAGATAGCACTAACTTTCTTCAAATCTGCAAATGCAAGGTGTATTCCCAAGCACAACATTGCGCCAAATGACAAACAATAAACAAACTCCCAACACTGCCATGTTGCCATGCCAAAAACAAATGCTACGAGTTTATGCATCAACCTAATAGTTTTTCTTCCTTCTGATTTTCTTAATAACATTTTCTTTTCTCTAGCTTTCTTTATTAGAACACAGTATATGATACACAAAATGCATGTTAATAAATTGTTTATGGGCTGGACATAGTGGTTCATGCCTGTAATTCCAACACTTTGGGAGGTTGAGGCAGGAGGATGGCTTGAGGACAGGAGTTCAAGATCAGCCTGGGCAACAATCCTGTGTCTATAAAAAATCATTTAAAAAATAGGTTGTTTACGCTGTCGGTAAGCCTTCTAGGCAATAGTAGGCTATTAGTGAAGTTTTGGGAGAGCCAAACGTTATATATGAATTTTCAACTGTGTGTGGTTGGAGTCCCTAACCCCACATTATTCAAGGATTAACAATATATTCTCACGAAAGTCAAGATAAAACAAAACAGATGCTTAACACAATCTCTGGCGTATGGTAAGTGCTCAGGAAAGGTCAGTTGTAATTATTGTTTCTAGCCTCAGTCTAGTAGACTCCTAATTCTTCAGCCCAGGTGTTGCCTCCTCCAGGAAGCCTTCTCTACCCCTCCAGGCTAGATCAGGCTTTCCCACCCAGGAGTCCCCCAGCAGCCTGCGCTGACTTAGATTTCAAGGCTTCTCAGGCTATGTGAGAGTGGGCTGTTTATTCGCCTGTCTCCCGCATGAGGCCGTGTGACCTATGCAGCAGCAAACACGATCCTATCTGCCTTTCTAGCCGTACTTTGCCTGGTACCTCACAAGGTTGTGTTGAACAAGTGTGTGACTGAGCTGTGGGCAAGAGGGTTCCTGGACCCTGGAGAAGGGGAGAAGGGGCAGGGACCGTGGCAGGGGCTCAGAGTGTGGTGGGAAGCAGGGGCAGATCAAAGATGGCTCATGGGCACTGGCCAGCTCAGGATAAGGGGGTGCATTCTCTATAGGGAAATGAAAAGCAGTAATAAACTGACGACAAGGACACCCGCTTTTTATTATCACCATGTGCTGCCAATCCTAAACAATGTCACTGATAAAACACTGTCCCCCTCCCCCAAATGTGCTAGTCTTAGTTCTAAGGAACTTAGTGCTGCAGTAATTAAAGAATGCATAGGTAAGCTTTATATGAGCAAGTCATGATTACTTCTGCTTAAAGAAATATTGTCTTCTACATGGAGGTTGATTTGGGAAACCCTCCTCGTGTAGCGGCCTGTTAATCATCTGGAGACTAAGTTGGTAGCATTTTTGAATCATTCAAGCTTATCTTGGGCACAGCCAACATCCCCAACCCTCACGGTACCACAAATATCAGCATTTAAATAGTGACAGCATGCCGGGCTCGGTGGCTCAGCCTGTAATCCTGTGCCTTTGGGAGGCTGAGGTGAATGGATTGCCTGAACCTGTGGATTCAAGACCCGCCTGGGCAGCGAGACCTCATCTCTACAATAAATAAAAAAATCAGCCAGGCGTGGTAGCGCGTGCCTGTAGTTCCAGCTACTTGGAAGGCTGAGGCGGAAGGATCGTCGGAGCCCAGCAGGTCGAGGCTGCGGTGGCCGGGAGCGGCCACTGCACTCCAGTCTGGGCGACAGAGTGAGACTCCAACTCAAAAAATAAATAAATAAATAAATAAATAAATAAATAAATAAATAAATAGTGATAGCAGAATGACTGTAAGAATGAACAAAACAGAATGAGACTTGCTCTGGTTGTCATCTTATATGACTCCTCTGATTTTAAAACAAAAACATGAAACAGTGCAAGCTACACAGTGTGAGTATCTTGTTTGCTAAGTGCCAATTTTCATTTGTACATGAAACAGTTTACCAAATTTGAATAAAATCAGCATTTTTCTTTTTAATTGTCAATGATTAAAACTGAAGGGTGAAAGGAGAAAATTGTGATTATTGCTGATTATTATATAATTGTTACTGAAAAAATTTTGAAATACACAAGAGGGATGTGTTTTAAAAAATGATCTTTACCAGGTGCCACTGGCTTGGGCCCCAGAGCTCAGGGGCCAGGATGCCAGTCCCCTCCTCCATGCAACCTTCAAAGCTGTGGCCCCCAGTGCTGGAAAGGCACACACCGCAGTTCCTACTCTGGGTCATCCTGTGCTGACTCCCGAAAGGAGCACGTCATGGCAGCCACAGTGGACAGTGGTGGGATAGTCAGAGCCTGGAGGCCAAGGGGTTAGGGCCCCTAAACCAGCCAACTAAGAGCTAGATGACTCCCCAGAGTAGAGACGGAGTCTACACACATGTCAGAGATGAAGGGCCTTCAGCAATGACATTCTCCAACCCCCTCCATGATGTTATGGTTAAGGAAGAATTTCAGCCTCTACCTTGAGTTCATTGTATGATCTTGAGTAAGTCACCTCTGGAGTTCCACATAAAAAAATAGGGATAGCAATAATTCCTACAATGCAGTACTGAAGAAGGAACCAAATTGCTTAGCCCAGTGACTGGCATGAAGAAAGTCAGCAATAAATAGTAGCTTTACCTATTATTTTTCAAGAACACAGAAAATGGAAGTCCAGAGAGGAATAAGGAGCTCTCCAAGGACATACAACAAGTTAATGACAATGCTGGGACCAGAACCCAAGTCTCTTGACACTACATCTATGCTATGTTTACTGCAGCATTTAGTTAAAGGTGTATTTGGAGCCTTCCAGAACAAGGCCTACATCTGGCATCTTCTATCCTAAGGATCTGCTAGATCAAGTCCTCTGAGCCACCCTCATCTCCCTTACCTTGTGTCTGTCTGATTTTTCATGCTTCCCCCTTCATTCTTTAGACAAGGTCTGCCTGAAGTCAACTGGGGTCCTCCAAAGTGGAGAGAGAAGTGGGGGTAGAGGCATCATGTGTCTCTGCATGGGAGGGGGATGTTAGGGGTTGCATGTCTGATTTCAGAGGTCCGGGAGGAGACCTAAAAGCTATATTCATGGAAAGCCTGTTTATTGAGCTGCAGGGTAGCATAGCCCAACTAACCTGGCACCCAGGTGAGGATCATTAACTCACAAGGGCAGGCTGGGCCCAGACAGTGGGCTGGGCAGTGGGTCAGTTGAAGCCAAACATTACCAAGTCAGATGGTTTCCTGGGTTGGAGCAGGCAGCCAGGGCCAAATGTTCTACCAGCAGAAGAAACCAAACTATTGCATGCTGACACTCAATGCTCATCTTCAGTTCCATCTCGTGTCATCAGCCTCCAGTGTGCATCAAGCCCTGGGTAGGGCCTCTGGCATATCAGAGACTAGAGGACATTCCCCAGACAACTACTCTATGCCAACCCCTGTGAGGGTGCCTGAGGGTTCATACAACAATTCTTTATTAAGCACCTATTGTGTGCTACATGCTAGGGATGAATCTGAGAACATGCAGGAAAGATTGCTGCCCTAGTGTAGCAGCCCCATGGAGACACAGGGACTTGAGTCAAGAAAGTGATGGCACCCAGGAAAGTGAGGTCAATTCTACCCGAGGGAATCAGGAAACATAGCCATGAGACAGTTTTAGAGAAGAAGTATATTGCTTGAGGCAGTAGAAACAGCATATACAGAGATGCCACAGTGTGAAGGCTTGAGGCTTGCTTGAGGGGCTACAAGTAGTCTTTTAAAAAGTTCCTAGAAAATGCATATCATGGAAAAACTATGCATAGACTTTAATTTTTTTGCTCCAAAATAAACTCATACTAACTTGTTATAACATGTCTGAATAGGGTCTAACTTGAGGCACTAAGAAGAACAAAAACACCAGTTTGAAAAGAGCTCCTATCAGAACAACATGAATTCTGCTAAAATTGAAGCAAGAACAAATGTCAACTTTATTGTGAAATTTCAGTGGAATAATCATGAAATCATTGATGCTTTACAAAACGTCTATGAAGACAATGCCCCAAAGAAACTAGGAGTTTACAAATGAATGACTCATTTCAAGCAGGGATGAGATGGTATTGAAGAGGAAGCTCTCAGCGGCAGACCATCCACAACAATTTACAAGAAAAAAATGTTAATGCCTTAATTGAAGAGGACTCATGATTAACAGCAGAAATAATAGCCAACCCTTAGACATCCCAGTGGGCTCAGTTTACTCAATACTGACTGAAAAAATTAAAGCTGAACAAACTATCCACTTGATGGGAGCCAAAACCATTGTGCCCAGATCAGTTGCAGACAAGAACAGGGCTTCCAATAGAAATATTTAAACAAGTGATCAAGGTTCTGAAGCATTTATTTGAAGAATTGTAAAAGAAGATGAAAGATGGCTCTATCAGTACAATCCTGAAGACAAAGCACAATCAAAGCAGTGGCTACCAAGAGACAGAAGTGGTCCAGACAGAGCATAAAGCAGGCCAGTGAAGAGCAAAGGCCAGGGCAACCGTTTTTTGGGATACTCAGGACGTTTTGCTTGTTGACTTTCTAGAGGACCAAAGAATGATAATATCTGCTTATTACGAGATTGTTTTAGTCAAAGCTTTAGCAGAAAAGCCCCCAGGAAAACTTCACCAGGGAGTCTTCCACCACGACAATGCTCCTGCTTACTTCTCTCATCAAACAAGGGCAATTTTTGTGGGAGTTCCTATGGGAAACCATTAGGCATCCACCTCATAGTCCTGATTTAGCTCTTTCTGACTTCTTTTTGTTTTCTAATCTTAGACAATCTGTAAAGAGAACCCATTTTTCTTCATTTAATAACATAAAATGACTGCCTCAACATGTTTAAATTCCCAGGACCCTCAATAGCTAGCATGATTGCTTGCAAAAGTGTCTTGAACTTGACAGAGCCTATGTTGAGAAATAAAGTTTGTATGTTTTATTTTTATCTTTTAATTCCATTTTTCCACGAATTTTTTCAATTCCCCTGGCATAAGGAGTTCCATATAGTAGAAAGGGTGGCTTTGATCCAGGTGACCTGCAAGGGCTTGAGGAGCCCAAGAAAGGGCCTAGGGAGTGCTAGTTTGGAGGCTGCCCCAGACCCTGATGCCGCTGGAGCCTGCTGTGGTGTCTGTAGTTCCCAGTCTCCTACCCACCGCAGAGCATCAAGAGCCCCTGCTGGACCCCTGCCCTGTCTTTCGCCCACCTGGGACTGTCACCAGCTCCATGCCCCTCCCTGCTGCGCCAACATTTTCCTCTTGTGATGGATGGAAATTTCCCTGCTTGGGTCAAGTCAAATTTCTCCTGACTTGTTGTTTTATACACACTGAGGCCGGAGGCGGATCCTGCATGATTCATAAAGAAAAACGCACTGTCTGTGAAGGAGAGTAATTTATAGGTGACGTTTCCTCAGCCTCCAGAGATGAAACCTGCTGGGGAGGAAGAGGAGGAGGAGAAGGGACCTTCATTCGCTGTGAGCGACCAGCACAGCTTTGGAAGCTCCGGCGGCCCCTCCACCAGTGGTGTGAGTTTGCCAATGTGTTTTGCAGAAGCTGTGGCTCCCCTTGGTCATCAGGCACAGAGCCAGGCCCGAGCAACCCAGAGTCAAGAGGGGACGAAGGCCCCCAATGTCTTTTCCTGCTCTCTTAGCCCCCTCCTCCCTGCCTCCTCCGCCCTGGCTGCCATCTCTCCCTCTCTCTCTCTCGTGTATAAAAATAAATGAAGTCAAGTTTCCCAGCCCTCCTCATCTGGAAGGGGTGAGGGGAAAGGGGCAGGCGGCCAACTGACACCCGCCTGACCCAAGCTATACATCAGGAAGGTCATGAGGCTGCTGGGATGAGCCTCATCAGTGGCCACCAAGACTTCAGAGTGGGACAGACCTTTGCAGAGGGAGGTTGGGGTGGGAAGTGGACTTCACAATCAGAAGAAGAGAAGACCATAGAGAACCTGTGGAAGGAAGGAAGGAACTGAGCGCTTACTCTGTTCCAGGCACTGTGCCAAGCACTTTGCATTTAGAACCTCAGTTATGACCCAGTGAAGCTGTGGTCACGACCTTCATTTCACATATAAGGAAACTGAGGCTCAGGGGAACAAAGGAGTGGCAGCCAGAGTGGTGCCTTTGAACACGTGACCAGAAAGAGTCAGCAAGCAGGACATGGGTCTCCTGGGTCCTGTGTGAGGAAACAGAGGGGGCAGAGGCAGGAGTACAGAGAGGCTTGGGGTGCATCTGAGGACAGGGGTAGGGCATGAATGACACACCCGGTGAGAATGGGTTGAACAGGGCAGGCCCCTGCAGAGTCTTACATCTGTGAACTCAGAGGTCAGCCTGGATGTGAATCAGGTGACTCGCACTGTCGCCCCCACACCTCAGCCATGCCTTCTTTCCTACCGTGAGACGGTACCTCCTGACTCTGGTCCCAAATGTCACACAAGCCCCACCCCCAACTCCAGTTGACAGCTCATCCAGGTCCTGTCCTTCAGGCTTGCCCTTGCTCCCACCCCACCTTGCTCTCCTGTTCGCCCACTCACAGTGTGCTGGACCCTGGGCTGGGCTTTCAGGGGTCTGTTGCTGTGGCCCCTGTCTCCAGGAGCTCCTTGTCCAGAGGGGGACAAATGGGTGATTTGTCTCATGGTGGATAAGTGGGAAGCTCAGGGAGCTCCAAAGAGGGAGGGCTAACTCTTCCCAGAGCATTCAGGGAAGATTGAACTGGGCTTTGAAGAATGAATAGGAGTTTGCCAGGCTGAACAGTAGGGAAGGGTGTTCTAGGAACCAGAACAGCATGTGCAGAGCAGAGGTGCGAGTAGCTGTCCCTATTCGCCATCCTGGATCTGCTTTCAAACCTCTCTCTGCTCCCATGAGCCCAACCCACCGTCTTCTCTCTGCCACTCTCCGGGCCCTTTGCTGCTGTGGGCCTGAAGCCCAGCCAAGACCCACTGGGGCCACAGGCCCCTCCAAACTTCCCCACAATGGCCTCTGGTAAATATGCTCAGGGACACATGGGTGAACCATAAATTAAGGCTTCTGGGGATGGATCCTGCGGAATAAAAAGCACATTCAGTAGCGAGCATATTTGTTTTTGTTTTCCTTCTCCGAGTAAATGGAAACATGCACTGACCTCACTTTTCTCACAAGTACAGTAGCTTTCCTGAGCGGCCGTCGGGCCTGGGGTGCCAGGAAAAAGTGGTGGAACATTCAGCCTCAGGAACAAGGGCCTCAGTGGCAGCTGTGGCCGGCCAGTGGAATACAGCCGTCAGGCCGCTGACACGAGTTTCCGAGGGGTGGGGAAGACCCGGCCTGGGCCTCCCAGGGGGCCTGAGCATGGCCAGGCTGGGACTTTGAGGCCTCTGTCCTCCCAGTTCCTTTTCTGGCACTGCAGACAGAGGGTCCCAGGCAGCCCGCAGGCTGGGAGGAGAGCCTACCGAAGAGTCTGGGCTCAGACAGCCCAGGCTGTCCATCCTGCTGCCTCTTCCTGGCTCTGCAACTCCAGTGGCCATGATGCCTCTCTGAGCCTCAGTTTCCTCATCTGCATAATGGAGGTAACCATACCAACCTCACAGGGCTGTGTGAGTTTTACATATTTGAAAGTACCAAGAAATACGGGTCCTTGGTCCTTTCTTGACCTTCTCCCAACAGATCCAGTTCAAGCCCCACTTCCTCTGTAATGCCCTCCAGACCCAGTGACTTCCTCCACCTGAAATCCTGGATTTCTTCCTACAGTCTTGGATGGTGATGAACTCCCTTCCATGAGAGCAAGACATTCACTTCCCTATCCATCTAGCCTCCCACTCACCCACCTGTTCATCCACCATCATCTCCACGCTCCCCCATCCATGCAGCCATCCATCCACCCACTCCCCCATCCGTTCACCCTCCCATTCACCCACTCACCTTTCACTCGCCCATTCACCCTACCCACTCACTCACCCATCCGTCCGTCCGCCCCGTCCGCCCACTCATCATCCATCCATCCGCCCACTCACCACTTATTCACCCATCCAGCCCATCCACTCACTCACCCATCCGTCCACCCACTCACCCCTCTGTTCATCCACCCATCCATCCATCCACTCACTCACCCATCCACCCACTCACCCATCCATTCACCCACCCCCATCCACCCACTCACCCATCCATTCATCCACCCATTCACCTATCCACCCATTCACCCATCCACCCGTTTACCAATTCACCCATCCATCCATCCATCCACCATCCATCCATCCACTTACTCACCCATCTACCCATTCGCCCATCCATCCACCCATCCACCCACCCACTCACTCACCCATCCACCCACTCACCCATCCATTCACCCACCCCCATCCACCCACTCACCCACCCATTCACCCACCCATCCACCTATCCACCCATTCACCCATCCACCCGTTTACCAATTCACCCATCCATCCATCCACCATCCATCCATCCATCCATCCATGACTCCCCCATCCACTCATCCACGTAGCCGTCCACCCATCCATCCACTCATTGGCCCATTCATCACTCACACATCTACCCATCCGTCACTCAATCACTCCCCCATTCGTTCGTTCACTCCTCCCTTCACCCGTTTACCCACCTACTCATCCTTCCACTCACTTACCCACCCACCAATCCTTCCACCACTCCCCCACTCACCCCCCACTCATCCATCCTTTCACCTCCTATCTGTCCATCTATTCACCTGTTTACTTATTTACTCAGTGAACATTTTGAGCAGCTATGCACTCTCCCGCTGCTGGGAGATATGCTGTTTTCTGTCTGAGATCTGATCTTCATCAGATATGGACATGGTGTATATGGCTCTAGAGATGATGGGATTGTTTCCTCTTCAGTTAGCACCAGGTTTGGCACAGAACATTCATTTGGTTGCAAGAAAGCTCGGGCAAACTAGCTTAAGAAAATGGCAATCTAATGATTAATGCAACTGGAGAGTCCAGGTATAGGTCTAGTTTCAGGTGAAGTTTAATCCAGGTTTCGAGTAATATTTCTAAGACCTAATCTCTGCATCTCTCAGTTCTTCTCTCCTCCAGGTAGTAGCAATGCTGGTAGTGGCCACAGCTGCAGCTTCACATCCATTCGGGTTCCGGTCCTGCAAGAAAGATCAAAGGTCTTCTCCAGAAACTCCACCCAGACCACATGGACTGAGAACTGAGGAGAGGTAGAACCAAGTTAAGTAAGGAGGAGGGGTTGGATAATGAAAAGACAAGTGCCGAAGCCCACCACACCTCCTGCATGTAAACCCTGGGGATCCTGAGGTGAGTAAAAAAAGCTCTCTATAGCCCCTGGGGGCTTACATCCAAGCAGAGCCACAAACAGCACACAGATAAACAAATTTATAACTAGAATCATCTCAGATGGTGATAACTGCTAGGATGACTATCAAACAATCAGTGTAGTTAGAGCAACAGGGGTGAGGCTATTTTAAATAAGCGGTCAGGGAAGGCCTCCCTGAGGAGCTGACATTGAAGTGAGACTTGAATAATAAGTCATCTGTGCCAAGAACTGGGAGAGAAACATTTCTAGCAGAAGGAACAGCAAATGCGAAGGCCCTGGGGTGGGAACGTGTTTATGTGAGTTCCAGAAACAGAAAAAGTCCAGAGGTGGGTCTTAGGGCACAGCAGGGAGCGTAGCCCAAGGTGAAGGTGATAAGGTTGGAGGGGCTGGATCAGAGAGGACTTTGTAGGTCACAATGAGGAGCTTGGGTTTTATGTCCCAACCAATGGGCAGCCAATGTAAGGTTTTAACCGAAGGAGGAGATGACCTGACATAACTGTTTTTAGGAACTTAAAACAAAAATAAAAGCATACCTTTTCATTGTGGTGTCACCTACACATGATAAGGTACAAAAGCATGTTCATCTTAGGGGTACCGCTCCAGGTCTTTTTCCTTAGGCATATATTCACGCAACCCCTCCCCCCCATCCAAGTACAGAACATCCTCAGCACTCAGAAGGCTCCCCTTCCTCGTCAGCCCTCCCTCCCACAAGAGGTGACCTCTGTTCTGATTGTTATCATCCTAGGTTAATTGTATCTGTTTTTGAACTGTGTATAAATGGAATCCTATAGCATATAGTCTTTTGTGTCTTTTTTTTCCCCACTCAACATTACATGTATGTGACCCATCACATGGCACTGGTTCCTCCTTTTTTATTGCTATGTAGTATTCCACTCCTCCCACTCTCCCAATGTTGGGGGGTGGGCTGCTCTGGGGTGGGCTTGTCCTCAGTTTCTTCTTTCGTCTGCACTGGGCTTGGCACAGGATGGAGCCAGCTCCACACTGGGGATTGAGCTGAGGATTCACTTGGGATGGAACAGGGCAGGCAAGCTAGACTAGAAACTGCCAGATGCACCCTCCTCTAGGCCTGGCATCTCCGAGGCTCTGGTCACCCCCTCCAACACACCTCCCGAAGGACAAAGTTCAAGTGCTTGCACTTGGCCGGGCAGAAGTTCTGGTATGCACCGAGCCCCAGAGTCCCCGGTGGCCAGTGTGAGGGACGTCGCGGGAAGTGAGGGGAGCTGCGGCCAGCCGCCAGGCAGTGACTCCACGACCAAAAAATGTGCTCTTGGCCGGGGTCTCCTTCCTCACTCCTCTCGGCTCTTCAGGCGGCCAGGAGTTGGCAGGCCTGGGTGAAGATAACGTGGGGCGCCCCAGGCCCTCTTCTGTCATCGCCTCCCCAGCGTGAAACTCAAGATCTTGTTTATTTATGAGGAAATTCTGTTCTGCTGCTCGACAAATGGTATACGGGGCCAGGGCCCATGGAGCGTGGAGCCGGCCTGGCCAGGCCTCAGCACGCTGGGCCTCTGCTGATGCAGAGCTGGCCTCTGCAGAAGCAGAGCTGGCAGCCCCCGGGGGCCAGCCCAACACTTTTGGAGGGGGCCGGGGGTGGGGAGTGAGGGGTCCTTTCTCTCCCTGAACAGCCAGAAAGCCCCTGGCTGCCCCAGTGGACCATAAACAGGAAGAGCCCAGTGGCTCATCCGAGGAACCTGCTGCAGGGTCAATGCCAACCCCTCTCTGGGACTCACTTTTGTCCCCACCTTCCTGGGAGGGAGAAATGAGTTGGTGGATGTCGGTATCCAAGGGATGGGAGTGGGAAGATGAAATCCACCGAGAGCCCACTGCGTGTTGGGGAGTTAGATTCTTCATCTCAGTCAACTCTCCAACAGTGCTGCGAGGTGGACATGGGTGCCTTCATTTCTGACGCGAGGCTAAAGTTCAGAGGGGTGAGATGACTCATCCAGGGGTACAGAACCGGTCAGCGTAAGAGATGTGACTCAAACCCAGGGCTGTCCAACTCTAAGTCTGCCGTCTGGGTGCGGTCGAGTTGAGCGCTCGCTCAGAGAAGGCAGGCGTCCAGCTGCGGCAAGCTCTATATGAAATTGTTTTGTGTCTGACTCTCGGTCTATGTTCTTCCCATCATGCCTCCCTCCCTCTCAAAGTGACAGGTCCTTTAATAATATGTTTGATGGAGTCCCAAGTTGTGATGCAACATCCACTTCTGGGTGAAGATTATGCATTTTATTCCATTTCTGGTTCTGATGAGTCTGATGGAAAGACATGGCACTAGCTGAGCCCTATTGTCCAAACTAGAACTCACTTCCTGAACCCAAATCTTCTGGTAACATTTCCCATGCCTGGGTGGCGTTTGTGACTGCTGAGTCATCTTGCAAGCACGGATTTGTGAAAGTCACCCTTTCATTTGCGCTGTCTGAGTGACAGACCTAAAACAACTGGCAAGCACTTCCAAATGACAGACGACCACATGAATCAGCTATGCGGTAAGTATGAATATAAATGGGTTAAATGCCTCTAGTAAAAGACAAAGACTTCAGCTGCAAAACAACAAACAAGGTCATTTTGTTTTTCTTTATGAGTTTTCAAAATATACCCCACAACGAATCCCAAATCTCAAAGGACTCATCTCTGTTCTTCCCGGGTCACATGGACTCTTACATCTCTGATTCCTTGAATGCTGGCTTGCTTTATTTTTATTATAAAATATTTCAGACATTCTTTTTTTTTTTTGGATTGGAGTCTCACTCTGTTGCCCAGACCGGAGTGCAGTGGCCGCTCCCAGCCACCGCAGCCTCGACCTGCTGGGCTCCGGCGATCCTTCCGCCTCAGCCTTCCGAGTAGCCGGAATTACAGGCACGCGCTATCATACCCGGCTGATTTTTTTATTTTATTGTAGAGATGAGGTCTCGCCAAGTTGCCCAGGTGGGTCTCGAACCCACGAGCTCAGGCGATCCGCTCACCTCAGCCTCCCAAAGCACGGGATTACAGGCTGAGCCACCGAGCCGGCTGGGACATTCTTAAGAGTCAAGAAAAAAATGACACCCATTGATCCACCACTGAGAGTTAATAGATGCTGATGTTTGCCATTATTTGTTTCAGACCTTTTTAAAGGGCCCCCAACCCTCCCCTCCCAGAGGTAATCACTAACTCGAGGATGATGTGTATAATGCCCACAAGATTTTAATACTTTTTCTATGCATGAGTGTAACTACAGAATTGTTTTATGTTTTCAGAATTTACCTAAAAATTACCATGTAACAGGATTCTTCTGCAACTTGATTTTTTTTAGAATTATATATACCAGGGGTGCGAAAAAACGTATATACTTTTTAAGAGATGTTATCTATATATTACTTTTTCGAAGTTGAGTTGAATTATAGTAGGAATGTGTAGTATGACATTTGCTCAAAAGACGGCATTAATCTTTTGTTATCAGTATACATTGAGTATTACAATTTTAAAACAGTTTTTCCTTTCTTAAAATGTATATACTTCTTGGGGGAACCCTCTGTATTTAATTCTGATATATATTTTTTAGTCAGGGTCTCACCCTGTTACCGAGGCTGGAATGCAGTGGCACCATCATGGCTCACTACAGTCTCAACCCCCCAGACTCAGGTGATCCTTCTGCCTCAGCCTCCTGAGTAGCTGGGACTACAGGCATGCACCACCATACCTGGCTGATTTTTTTTTCTTGAGTTGGAGTCTCACTCTGTCACCCAGACTGGAGTGCAGTGGCATGCTCCCAGTCACCGCAGCCTCGACCTGCTGGGCTCCAGCGATCCTTTCGCCTCAGCCTTCCAAGTAGCTGGAACTACAAGCACGCACTACCATACCCGGCTAATTTTTTAATTTATTGTGAAGATGAGGTCTCACCAAGTTGCCCAGGTGGATCTCGAACCCGTGGGCTCAGGCAATCCACTCACTTTGGCCTCCCAAAGCGCAGGATTATAGGCTGAGCCACGGAGCCCAGCCCTGGCTGATGTTTTAAAAAAATTTTTGTAGAGACATGGTCTTGCTATTTGCCCAGATTGGTCTTGAACTCCTGGGTTCAAGCAATCCTCCCACCTCAGTCTCCCAAAGTGTTGGGATAACATTCATGAGCCACCACGCCCAGCTGAGAATTATATATACTGAGACATATAGATATATTAATGTGATGTGCCAAATAGTGCTCACCATGCAAATAAATGACAGGCTGTTTCCACATTGGCCCTTTGATGAACAACCATGTCTGCCTTGTTGCTATCACAAACAGCACAGTTATGAATGTCTTTGTCATAATTCCTTGTGAGCACAAGCTAGGATTTCTCTGTAATCCTCTGGAGGTGGAATTTCTTAGTCGAGCTGGTTTTAACACTTGTCTTTACTTTCCTCTCTACAGATGCAGTTAAAGTGGGCTTCATAGGCAAGATTTGAGCCAGGTCTTGAAGAAAGAGAAGTCGTGATGCTAAAAAGAAAAGTGAGCAGCATTCTAGAAGAAGGAAGTCACCGAGACGAGGATTCACTTGGCAACATGCCCTGCTATGCTCTCTACAGTTCACTAAACCTGGGGCTGGGGTGTGTGCACCTGTCACTACAGCTGAGGACATCGCCTCCTTGGGCTTGTTCTGTTGGCATTACATTGATTCTTGGTACCGACTCCCATTTCACAGCTGAGAGTGATGGTTTCCAAGCCTGGCTGTGTACCAGAACCACTGGAGGCTTTAAAAATACACAGATTCCTTGGCCAGGTGCAATGGCAGCCACCTGTAATCCCAACACTTTAGGGGAACGAGACAGGAGAATTGCTTGAGCCCAGAAGTTCGAGACCAGCCTGGGCTACATGGCAAGACTTCAACTCTACAAAAAATTTTAAAAATTAGCCAGGCCTGGTGGCACGTGCCTGCAGTCCCAGCTACTCGGGAGGCTGGGGTGGAAGAATCACCTGAGCCCAGGATATTGAGGCTGCAGTGAGCCGTGATTGTGCTACTGCACTCCAGCCTGGGCAACAGAGCAAGACTCTGACAAGAGAATAAATTAAAAGTTGTAGATGTTCATAGGTGAGTAATAGCCCTGATATTCATAGCAATGCTGTTGCCTGAGTCCTTACCATAACTACGTGCCAGGCCCATTAAGAGATGGTTCACGAGTTATCACATTCAACCCGACCGTCACTTCCCGCCAAATATACAACCCCGTAAGGGGCATCCTGACAGGCCCCCTGGGAGAGGTGAGGTTGCTTGGCCCAGGGTCACTTGGCCATACCTCTGAGCTTGGAGAGCCTCTCACCCTATGACCTTGTTCTTTCCACTTCGTGTGGCTTCGAGCTCCTTCTTCAGAGTGAGGTCAGTGCGTCACAATAGCAATAAAACTTCAGTAACAATACAACCACTCCCTTGAGGGAGGGCAGCCTTCCCCAGAACTGGAGCAATAACCAGTTCCCTGGACTTTCCTTCCAAGAGCAGAAGGAGCCAGAGCGCCTTGACCGTGGCTTGAACTGCCCTGTCTGGCCCTGAGAGGGTGACTGCAGAGCTTCCTTCCTGCCCGCAGCTCACCCCAGGCGTGTGTGCCCCGGTCTCTTCTCCAGCTAGTCCCAGAGCGGTCTCCCTCATGTTTTAACCTGCTGTTGCCCTCCCCCTTCTCAGAGAACCCCAGGAACTCCCCAGCACCCTCTCCCTCTATGGGAGACAGCTGAGTGTGCCAGCTCTCTGCACCTGCTGAGACACTGTACTGGGCACTGTCTGCCTCCCCCACAAACGGAGTGGGCTTCACCGGGAGCTGGTGATGAAGAGCTGGATGAAACTACAAGGACAGATATCAGGCCCAGGATATCCACTCCCCAACTGTGCGTCTGATTATGTGTCCAATGCTAGCTGATCTCAGCATTCTGTGATTTCAAAGTCCCTCTTCTCCTGTCCTCCAATACCGAAGTCGGGCTACACGGGCCACTGAGCACTTGAAATGTAGCTAGTGCCACTGAGGAACATGTTTAAAATTCTTTTTTATTTTATTCTATTGTATTTTGTAGAGAGAGTGACTCGCTATGTTGCCCAGGCTGGTCTTGAACTCCTGGCCTCAAGCAATCCTCCCACCTCAGCCTCTCAAAGTGTTGGGATTACAACTCACCCCACCAGACCCCGAATTCATTTTTTTCTGAGTTAGGGTCTCACTCTGTCACCCAGGCTGGAATGCAATGGCATGATTATGGCTCACCACAGCCTCGACCTCCTGAACTCAGGCAATCTTTCTGCCTCAGCCTCCCAAGTAGCTGGGACTACAGGCTCACGCCACCGTGCCTGGCTAATTTTTTTATTTTTTGTAGAGATGCAGTCTTGCTATGTTGCCCAGGCTGGTCTTGAACTCCTGGGCTCAAGCAATCCTCCCACCTCAGCCTCCCAAAGTGCTGGGACTAAAGGAGTGAGCTACTGCACCCAACCAGTAGCTGAATTTTTAATTTTTAAAATTAATTGAAAGTTAACAACTGACAATTCAGTTGTTGGAAAATTTTACATGTGTTTGGAGCAACTTGGAGAGGTGAATCTACTTTTTCAACCTTTCATTTTATAAAATTTAAATAAACATCAAGTATTTTGGATGAAAACAACATCTGAATTATGATATAATGCACATGCTGGATTTTGAAGACTATATGGAAAAAATGATGGAATATATCTCATTAATAATTTGACATTGATTGTATGTTGAAGCGATAATATTTGAATATATTGTGCTAAAATATGTTATTAATAAAGTTAATTTATCTGTCTATTCATTTTTGGAATGCAGCTATTGAAAATTTTAAAATATATGTGTCTCACATTAAAATTAAATTGGAGCGTGCTGCCCAAGACAGCACTCTGCACTGTCACTTCTAATCCATGAGAGCCGATACACTGAGGGGTAATCTGTTTGCCATTCCTAGCAAGAGGTAGTGCCTGCTACATGGCGCTCACAGGATAGTCAGAGAACTGGCCCCTATAATGCGGGAGGAGACACACAAGTTCCACCAGAGCAGAATGTTGGGTTGATTGGTTCTGCCTAGCAGCAAATTCGGGGAGAGCTTTTTAAGAGGTGGTGTTTGAATGAATCCCAGAACAAGGAAGGGCATTCCAAGGCACCAGCTAAGGCTCAGAGGTGGGAGCACGCAGAGCAGGTGGTCAACCGGCAGTCATTCGGTGGGGCTGCACCTTTGAGCTAAGTGGGAGTAGTCGTGAGAGGTGGCTGGACTCTGCTCTGCAGGCTCAGAGGCAGAAAGGACCCAACTCTAGCCATGGCCCAGGGCCTCTGCTTCACTTATTCCCATCCTTGCTCCCCTTTCTGACTTCCAAGCCTTTGATGAGGCTGGAGACAGAGACTAAAGTACAGAGAAGGGAGCAAATATCAAAACTTTAAAAAACAAAAAAGCCCCAGATATTGAAAGCAGGTTACCACAGACATCTAGGGTGGGAAAAGCTCATTCGTAGAGTCAAGCTGCAGCTCCCCTTTGAGGCCTACACTTTGGTTCCATGGGTGGTTCATTATTTTTATTCATTGATCCATTCATTCGTTTGATGTTTATTAAGCACCTACGAGGGGGAGTGAATTATGGAAGCTACAAAGACAAAATTCTAACACTCCAAAGTTTGGGAAGTCAAGACCCGCTCACTAAAAATGTAACTAGTTAAGGAAGGGACATAGGACAAATCTGGTATAAAGTAGGTGCTCAACAAATATTTTCCTAGGCAAGCATAAGGTTGTTCATTGCAAAATTGTTTATAAAAGTCAAAACTGGAAACAACTTTAGCTTCCACCACTAGGGGAGTAGTTAATAAACCACAGTATGTCGTTACTAAGTGTTTTTCTTTTGCTGAGGGATGGATGGATGGATGGACGGACAGACAGACAGACTGAAGAACCATGAGTAGAAATTCAGAACAGAGGAAGAGAAAATAGTAAAATAGAAAAGTTAGAGAAGTGTTGTGGAGAAGACAGTGTGGGAGAAAATGCTTGGCACATAGTATGGAGTCATACTATACGTGTGCCCATATAAACTGAGTGACCCCCAGATGTGTAGTAAAATTACTCCCTCCAACCCAAAGACCCTTGGGAATGTCCATGTGTGCCTGTGAACACGTCCCCTCCTCAGAGCCTTGGCTGCTCTCCTCTCTCCTATAGCAGCTGTGCCTAAATTCTGTCAATGCCAAAATTGCATGAAGTTTCTGGCCACGGTGGGGAGAGCTCGGATTGCTGAACTTGGCTATAAAGCCAGGGACTTGGGCTGGGCACAAATACAGGGATTCACCCGTGTGCCTTTCTTGGGATTTCCAGGGTCAGCCCTCTATGCCCAAGTGCCTCTTCTTAAGTCCTTACTCTCTCCAGGAAGCTCTTCATTCCTCCTTTATTTCTGTGTCTGGTAGGGCTATTCTCCAGTTGACCAGACTTGCTCAAAGGCATGTCTGATTTTCATACAAGTTGAGACCATCTTGCCACTACATGTACCTGCTGCCCTGCAATACACATGTATGTGTGTGTACACATGCATGTTTGCCTGGGTGATTTAATTAGCAAAATGGAGTTTGAGAATTGGTGAAAGGAACTATCTTTAAGATGGACCTCTCCTCACACTGGGAAGATGCCCTCAATAGCTCCTCCCTGCCTCCAGTTCTCAAAAGGGAAGGACCATCTCTCCCTCACCCAACCATCCTAACCAGATTCCCCAGGGGGACTTTCCTCTGCCTCATGAATACCTCTAACTCCAACTCTCCACTAACCCAGAGGACAAAGCCAGGCAGACCTCTCTTTCCTGCCCGCCAAACTACAATCCTTGCTGTTTCTATATGAGTCTTATCCCGGTCAACCATTTTTACCCCCTGAGCTCAGGGAACTGTGGTGATACTGAGATCTGACCTTCTGAAAGGCTCTTAATCGGCATCAACTTGCTTTATTCTCACCTTAGTACCAGGACATGCCAAAGGGAGGGTTCTTATGCCCATTTCATAAATGAAGACCCTGAGGCCTTGACTGGGAAGCTTGCACCTAAAGACACAGTAGCAGGCCAGATCTGGAAGACAGAGTATGGGATTATGGGCACCTGCTCATCCACCTGGTGAGTGGATCAGAATTGGTCTGGTTTCCTGAAGGCTGAGGATTGTAGTGAGACGACCTTGACTTTGAACCTGAGTTTGAACCCTGTCTCCAGCACTAGTTTTCTGTGTGAGCCTAGCCAAGACCATCCCTGTGGAGGGTCATACCCTACCCCCATCAGACCCCACATACCTGAGAGGGAATGAGAACATCTAGGGAAACACCTTAGGGACCAACTCAGACACCAGGGAACAAAGCTATACACCTATACATGTGCAAGAAGTTAGTATGTCACTACTAAATGTTTTTATTTTGTTTAGGGATGGATGGATGGATGGATGGATGGATGGAGGGATGGATGGATGGATCAGTGAATCGATGGATGGATAGACTGAAGAATTATGAGTAGAAATTCAGAATAGAGGAAAGAAAATAGTAAAATGGTACCCAGAATTCTGAAGGAGAACCATTGCTAGGAAGGCTATGGGAACTCCCAGCTTGACCTTTAGGGTTTGAAAGTTGCAAAGAACTATAGATAATGTGGGGCTACCCAACATCTATTTATCCCATGTAATAATACCCCAAATCCCTCTCAGAGAATAACCACTCCCAGTGTACATGGTGTCTTGGTGGAACAGTAAATTCAGAGCCTGGCAGACCACTAAGAAAGCCAAAGGGTTTCATCCTTTCTCTTGTAGATGTGGTGTGGTAGGGAGCAGTTATATGGCAGCCAGACTAGACTTCCTACCAGGACTTTGCATCTTGGTACTACAAGGAAAGGAGATGGCCAGAGGACACTCATCATCAGAGCGGTGGCCGACTGTGTAGGGCCTGCTGCACATTGTTTGCCATGGTTCCCAGAGATACCAGATAACTTTCTTTTCTGAGCCTGCTCCTCCCACATCCCACCAGTTTTGTGGTTCTTCAGCATCTTTTCGCTGGCAACCCAGTCAGGACTGTTAGCCAGCCCTGGCTTCTGTTGCTTGCAATCAATGAGTGCTGGAAGAAAGGCAGGCATGGAGTAGGTATTCAGTAAATATTTGTTGAATAAATGCATGAATGAATGAGAAAATGAACGCAAGTGTAGTTAATTAATCAATGTATGTGTGTATGAATGAATAAATAAATGTAATAATGAATGAATGAAGGAGGCTTCCTGCCTGCCTCACTGTGCACTTACCTCACCACTCTTCCTGCTCTGTCTGGCATCAACTGCAAGGAGCTTTAGCTTTCTTTTGGTGCTTTGATGGTCCAATTTCCCTCCCTCCACAGGGCCTTGATGTGTGCTGTACCCTCTCCTTGAGATGACCCTTTATCCCTTTACCTTCAAAACTTTTAATCTTCACACTGAGTCATTTACTTGAAGAGGTCCTCTGCCCCCTAAACCACCACCAGATTAAGTTTTGTTATAGTCTGTCTCATAGATCACTGGTGTTTTTCATCAAAGCACCTATCTCAGTAGGTTAAGATAGTGTCATTTGTTCATGAATGTGTTATTTGTTCATGAATACCTGAATCTGCCTAGATGCTAATCTCCATGAAGACAAGGGCAATGTGTGCTTTGCTTAACACTGTATCTCTGAACCTAGCCTAGTGCTTTGAAGGCAGCTAGTATTCAGTAAATATCTAGTACATAAATAAATGAAGGTGCATGCCCCTTGGAAGGAGAGAACAGGGGATCTACTGAGTAAATGCCTGTTGTTGAATTTTACTCGACAGCTCCATCCAACAGCACAGTGTCAATTCTTGGAGACTTGTTGACGAGCACTAAGAGAGCCTGAGACAGAGGTGAGGGAGGGAAGTAGTTATAAGAAACCTGGAAAGAGAGCAGCTCAGTGGGGAGACAGGAGGTGGCCAAGAGCCAATGTCTTCCTCTGCTCTTGGATATGGGATGGTCTGGGCCCAGGTGTCCTGGCACCCAGTATGCTGCCTGCTCTCTTGGGCATTAGGAAACCTGTTCTGAATATTAAACAGCCTCTGCCTCCCCCAATTCTCAGAAAGAAAAGAGATCCCACAGGAAAACAGCTCTTCAATCCCTTTGCTGAGTCCCTGATGAATCTTTCATCTAGTTCTATTGGGTCTGCAAGGGGTCTTCAAGTGGAAAATGCCCCACAGTCTGAACTAATGCCTCACTCTTGGGGCCACAAGGCCCAAGGACTCCAAGGCCCAAGGCCCAGGGTCTGGGCACCTGCCTGTCTCCCCACAGCCTCCTCTCCAGGCTGGGTGACTCATCATTTCTGGATGTTGGCACCTCTGGTTGGCATCGGGAGCAGCTGATGAAGTCACATGCTCCTGAAAACCAATCTCCCAAGTGACCAGAGAAGAGAAGGCAGGCCAGGGAGTGGGAACAGAGGCAGGAAGGGAAACCATGGTTCTGAATTTTAAAAATTTTTTAAAGAAAATGAGTGAACTCAAGTTGGCCACTAGTAATTTAGAATGATGAGGCTGTTTTCACTCTGGTACCTCATAAATAACTTTTGATTTAAAGTTTCCAAGGATTGACAGAGCACTTCAAAGGACCTCACCAGGGGGAAAATGAGCTTCTCCCTCCATGCCCTGCCGGCTCAGGTGAGGACTGAGATCACCAGCTGGAGGGCTCATCAGGGGTGTGGCCCAACCATCACACTGGCAACCGACAGACTTACTGACTGACTGAGGAGCTAACCAGTCAACAGGTTCATGGTGAGACTGACCAACAGACTGATGGATTGGTGAGATAACCAAGTGTCGGTTGAGCAAATGGAGTGGTTGATACACCAGTGAATGGACCGACTGCTCAACGCATGGACGTCTGGACTCGTAGCCAGCCAACACACCAACTGATTGACAGATAGATCATTTTGTCAGTGAGCCAGTGGATTGTAAGGTTAACCTGTCTGCCTCTCCAAAAACCTGGTCAATCAACCTGACCTATGACCAACAGACCAACCTCCCCAAACACCAACAGGACAATATGAAAAGAAGAGGGGCATCTAGTGGGTGGATGAAGCAAGGAGCCATTGATCTACACAATTGTCAGAGACAATTCAGGTTGCCAGGACAACACACAGTGAGGAACGTCCCCAAAGGAAGATCAGATGCAATCAGAAAATGGTAGCAGGTGCAAAAAGACAGCTAATCTAAAATGTCCACTATATGGGGAAGAAGGAAGAGGACCAGAGTGATCATGTTGGAGGTAACCTGACACAGTTGATGTCCAGAATTTATGAAAAGACTGGAAGATTCTAACCCAAGATGTGGTTCTTGCTTTAGATCTCCCTCGTGGTGGTTGAAGCAAATAAAAAAACAGTGAGCAAGTAAGTTCAGCAATGACCTCCCTTTAACATTTTTCTGACGCTTTTTTCTTATCCTTATCATGAACACAGCAAACTCACTTATTCTCCCAAGCTCATGGATTTGGGGTTGTAAAATGCAGTCACAGTGGTGTTCTGGTTATAAGATTATGGGTAGTTATTTTTTCTTTCATTTTCTAATTATATCCCATCATGTGGCTATATTATTTCACAATGGAAAAAATCACACTTATAATTGTAGAAGGAAAAATAAAAACCAACTTGGTCCCTTCCTCTTTTTTGCTCCATATCGAATAAATATTTCTTGATTTATGGATCCAAGGCGTCTTCAAAACATGCTGCTTCTTAATCTTTGGTGTCAACATGGCTTATTGAGACCTAATAATCCTTTCTCTTTTTCCTAGATTACAGGAACAGTCTTTGCAACCTCTCTTGCTCAAGTCTGTTCTTCATACACACAATGAAAGAATTCCTGTGATATTCCTCCTTCTTAAGAACTTCCAGGGGCTGCCAGGTACCTGTTTAATTCGGAACTTAAACTTTCCAACCAACCCAGAGTCACTGGACTTTGAATAACTAGTTTCCTCTTTGTGAAAGTCTATCCATAACCACAGGCACACATGCATAAACATGCACAGCCTCACACACAGACCCCTCCAACTCCCCCACACTAACTTTTTATGAGTCTTCAGTACCTCTGAATTATTGATTCAGTTACGCATCTCATCTTTTTCTTTCAACCAGGAATGGAAATCCCACATCCAATGTGTGTCCATCATCACTCTGATAAATGTATCCATGTATCAGTTGAAAAGTATTTACTAAGCTGGGTTCGGTGGCTCAGCCTGTAATCCTGCGCTTTGGGAGGCTGAGGTGAGTGGATCGCCTGAGCCCGCGGGTTCGAGACCCGCTTGGGCAACTTGGCGAGACCTCATCTCTACAATAAATAAAAAATTAGCCAGGCGTGGTAGCGCGCGCCTATAGTTCCAGCTACTTGGAAAGCTGAGGTGGAAGGCTCACCGGAGCCCAGCAGGTCAATGTCAGAGTGAGACTCCAACTCAAAAAAGAAAAGAAAAGGAAAGTATTTACTAAATACCCAATGCTTTATTGTAGGTATTGTGGAATCTCTAAGAAGGGAAGAGAGAAGGGTGCTGACATTTGTCGAGTGCTTACTATGCCAAGCTTTGAATTCACACAGGTGATCTTTCAGTGTCCTCAGTGAAGTACCACATGACCCCTATTTTAAGGATGAGAAAACGGAAACACAGAAAGGTCAAGCAAAGTCACTTACCTAGGGTCACATTGCTACAAAGCCACAGATGTGCCTAACTCCAATGCCTTTGCTTTATCACCGGTTGGGAAAGCCAGACTGTATTTTCTGCCCACTCATCCACTCACGGTTTCATTCACCCACTCATCCACTCGCTCTTTCATTCACTCACTCATGCGCGCTTTCATTTAGCAAAACCTGTTGGGCATCGACTCTACACCAGGATAGCACCATGTGCTGGGAATATAGTGGTGAACAGGACAGTCACAGGCATGTCTTCATGAAGCGTGCTTTTTAGTAGGGAGATAGATCAAAACCTATCTAGCTAACTAGTTATCGATCTATCTCTATATCCATCTATCGTCTGTCATCTACCTATCATCTATCTATCCATTAATCATCTATAATCAATCTATCATCTACCATCTGTTATCTATCTTTTACCTATCTCTCTCAATCTATTTCTCTATATCTGTCTCTAGCTCTCTCTGTTTTCTGTCTCTATCATCTATGATCTATCCATCAGTTATCTATCTATTGATCCTTTATCTATCATCTAACCATCTATCATCTATTTATCCATCAATCATCTGTAATCCATCTATCATCAATCTATCAATCTATTTTTCTAACATCTCTACACCAATTTTCAGTGAGGAAGGTACTAACAGACTGGTGAGGGTGAGATAAAGGAAAACGACATTAGATTTGTATAACATCTATCATATATATTGCTTTACAGTTTTAAAAGCCTCTTACAAACTTTATGTGGAACAAAGTCTCAAAGGACAAGATTCTACAGATAAACTAAAGGACAGGGTAGATGATAAGGCGGACACTGGGACCTAGTCTAGATTCTGTAAAGGTGTTTTTTGGGCAGCTCGGATAAGCAGGACCACCACTGGACAAGGGAGAAAGTGCAGGTTTGAAACTCAGAGCAATCTTCAAAGGCATGATGAGACTTAGGACTCTATGAGGGTGGAGGTAGATTAGGAAACAACAGCATCTGTGTACGTTCTTAGGACTGAATTGAGGCATACTCATCCAAAACCTTCGTGGAAGATCCCTGTGCCGTGAGGATATAAAGGCCCGAGACATAGGAACCTTCTTCCAATAAAGAGAGCCACCAAGGCCAACGAAAAGAAACAAGTTTGAAAATAGGACTCTCAGTAATGCCAAGATCAAATTATTTCTGACTTGAGACAACCAGAATAAAATAAATTGCTTACAAGATTTGCAAATGTTCCCAACAACATGCTCTGGGATTTTGGAAAGATGAAGAAAAGTGGGTGCCTGCTGACCTCATGACATGCTGCTCTGCCCAGATGGAAGCCAGAACCACAAGCGACCTGCGTGGACCCGGGAGCTTCCCATGCTGAGGATAGGGTTCCAGGGCCGTCCGTGTCGTTCACACATCCCCCAAATGCTAGCTCGGGCTTGCTCTCTCCGGTAAAGTCCCAGCAACCACACGGGCCTCGGGATTCCCATCCCGAATCTGTCTCTGACACTGAGTGACCTTGGGCAAGGCCCCCAGACTCTCTGGGCTTCAGTTTCCTGCAAAATGGGGAACACCCTGCCAACCTCTTGGCAGGGGCTTGTCATGAGGATAAAGACTGGGTGGTTTCCTGCCCTGTGGTAGACATTGGCCGTTTCATCCTGCTCAGTGTCACCCTCCTCTTCTGTCAATATGGCTGAAATGTGGATATCTGATGTTGGTTATTTTCTCAAAAAGCCTGAATACAGTCTTTTATTATTTCCTTTCTCCAACCACACTTCAGAGATGACTTTGAAACAGAACAAACAGCTGGGCTCGGTGGCTCAGCCTGT
>NW_007252870.1:495813-512272 GCF_000164805.1 Carlito syrichta
GGCAGAAGGATCGCCGGAGCCCAGCAGGCAAGGCTGCGGTGGCTGGGAGTGGCCACTGCATCCCAGTCTGGGCGACAGAGTGAGACTCCAACTCAAAAAGAAAAAAAAAAGAAACAGAACAAATACACTGGTTATTCAAGGAACAATGATCGTCGTTATCATTTCTTGAGCGCTAAGTACTGGCATCACACTGGTAAGCATTTTGCAAATATGATTTTATATAATTCTCACCACAACCCTCTCCCCCTTTGTAGATAGAAACTAAGGCTTAGATAATTGCCTTGATTAACATCAAATGGCTACAGGTGCTTCAAATGACCCTTGGAGACCTAGTCCTTCCTCACTCGCAGACCTTGTGGATTTAAGTGGGGTTGACTTCACCTCCACACTTTTGGAAAGGATACATGACCAGTCTTGGCATGTTACATGAGGATATTTAAAGAAGTTCTGCCTGCAGGTTTGTATTTGAATCCTTGGAGAAGAGTCTCCTTTTTTGCTAGGTTGCTGAGCTGGTGAGAGGGAGTTCTAAGCTGGGCATCCATTAGACCATCACAGGGCAGAGCCTATCTGAAAGTGGATCCAAACCGGAAGAGAAGTAATCTAAGAAATGGACAAGATTGGCTGGGCATCTGGATCCAGCCAAACCTGATGCCATGTTTTATTCCTGTCAATAAGCTCCTTTGTTAGCTTAAGGCAGATTGAGTTAGGTGTCTATCCTTGGCATGTAAAGAGTCCTGACTAATGTCCTCTCATAGGAAGAAAAGAGATACTGGTTAACATGGGTTGCTTGTTTTCTCCAAGAATCCTGTCTACAATGGATTGGTAGAGACTGGAGAAGAGACTCAAGATCCTTCCTGACATTGCACAGGACAGGAAGTTAAGAATATGAAAGAAAACAGCCAGGCATGGTGGTTAACATCTATAATTCCAACACTTTGGGAGAATTGCTTGAGCCTAGGAGTTCGAGACCAGTCTGGGCAGCATAGTGAGACCTCATCTCTACAAAAAATCAAAAAATTAGCCAGGTGTGGTGGCATGTGCCTGTAGCTTCAGCTACTCGGGAGGCTGAGGCAGAAGGATCACCCGGGCCCAGGGTGTCGAGGCTGCAGTGAGCTGCGATTGTGCCACTGTACTCCAGGCCTGGGTGACAGAGTGAATCCTGACTCCAAAAAAAAAAAAAAAAAAACTATGGAAAAAGAGAAGGACATCAAAAGTCTAAGAAGTGCCAAATTGAAATCATTCCTACCATCAATTAGGACTTATTTCATGACAGATGTATTCAGAACATATTCATTTATTCAATATGTATTTACAAAGTCTACAGTGCACCAGGCACTGTTCTAGGTAGCTTCCATTCCAGTGGGCAAGCTGAGTCTAACGCTGCCAGGAAGGTACTATGAGTCCTATTTCACAGATAAGGTTGGGTTCAAGATTCTACCATGGGTCTGTCTTGACATCTAAGCCCATGCCCTTGTCATCGCCCCAGGCCACTCTCTTTGTAAACTCTGCTCTCTGGAAACATTGTCCAGTTCACATCCTTGCTTGCAAGGGGAAGCGGGGAGTCAGGGCTCCCATACACAGCCTCTGGCCCAGGAGACAAGACACACACACAGTGTCTCAGTGCTCGGCCATGTTTACACTGCTGGTCAGACAGGCCTGAGTGTGTCTGCCCAAATGGACTGTGAGTTGCGTGATGGAGCCTGGAGATTTTGTCTGAGGATCCTCCGACAGCCAAAGGAGCTGGCAGAGGGATGCATGTGGCTGCCCAGCCTGTGGCTTCTCAGTTCACCCAAGATCCAGTATCCAAATGCATCCCGTCTGTCCCACTTCACCCCCATTTTGGGAAGACAGCAGTGGGAAGATCATGGGGTCGGAGAGACCTGGCTTGAATGCTGCAGTAGTAGCTTGAAAAAAATCACTTAATCACCCGTGCCTCACTTTTCTCACCTGAAGACCGAAACTAATAGGAGTCCCCTCACAGGCTTGCTGCAGACCAGGCGAGATAGAGATGGACGTGTTCCCAGAACCACAGCTAGCATACAGCAGGGCCCTGGTGAGCCCAAGTTCTTTCCTCTCCTGTGGCAGAGGTAGCTGTTTTCCTCTGTCCCTGCAGCTGCCTGACTCACCTGGGCAGCCCCCTTCGCCCTCCAGCCCAGCCCCCCGCTCCCCACTCCAGCCCTAACGACTTTTGCAGCCCATCCCTAGTGGCAGTAGCCGAGAGACCGGAGACTCCCCTGGTCCCCAGGCTCTTTAATCAGCCTCTGCAAGGGCTGTAAGTGATTCAGCCTGCAAGGGATTCAGAATGGGCACAACAACAAACAGGCCTGCAGGGAATCACTTCAGCAGAAAGATGTTGGCACGTCTCTATAGCAACTTGGGGAAAATATTTCACACAAAAGTCCATCTGCTGTAACATAAAGGGAGTTCCAGCCAACAATCAAGTTATAACAAGTTATAAATTAATCCTAATTTGCAAGCTTTATTTTACCAAACCACAAAATACACACACCCACACACACATTCGCATGTATATACATATTTACACACACACTATAGATGTATCCTTACACACATGCACACACGTGTACAGTCATGAGACAATAGCAACGCAGTTGCAACCAGGTTGTCTCATCTTGGGATACTGATTAATCAGCAGGCGGAACCTAGCAACCTCGGTCACCCAGAGGCTGTATGATGTGACCTGTAAGTAGCCATCTGGGACCTCCCAGGCCACTGTTGAAAGGAGGAACAAACTCACTCTGTTACCTAGAGCTATCGTGCAAGCCAGAGCTCAAATCTTTTTGTTAGTTTTGTCAGTTTCTCTTAAGGAAAAAAAAACAACAACATATTTTTTGTGTTCCTGATGTCTTTGTAAAGAGACGTTTGTATTGATTCATCAGTATAAAATGCTTTGTAGAGGCTATCAAAGTGGAAAAACAACGTGATAATTCGCATCGTGATGCTTTTAATTTTATACATTTGTCAACACTTCAAAGTGGCCGGAGCTCTGCTTGGGAGATCTGGGACGTCTCTCCCTGCACGTCGTATCTGGGCTGCAACTGTCTGCAACTCCAGAGCCTCTCGCACGACACCCACTCTGACTTCAGATAGCTCCTCTTTTTATTTTTATTTTTTTTTTCGTTCTCTGCTTTCTATGTCTGCTCTGCAAAACTCATGCAGCCTGGAAAAAGAAAAGGGGTGGTGGTGAGTGGGAGGGAGTGGGGCTGAGCGAGAGCAAGATGGATGGCATCTTCTTCCTCTTAGACAAAGAAGCAGTTGACTTCCCAGCCAAGAGCCACCTTGGCCAGCTCAGGGAGGGGGCTGGAGACCATGCCATCATCCTGATTCCTGGAGAAGACTCACGATGGTCACCATCCCTTAAGCTAAGTGCATTATGTCACTTAATCCTGCCTCAGCTCCTTGAGGGAGGTAGCATTTTTACTTGCATTTTCTATTCTATTTTATTTATAACTGGGGCTCAGAGAGGAGGATGAGTCCCTCGAGGTCTCCCAGCTGGGAAGCCATGTAACCAGAATTTATGCCCAGTTTTGGCTGCCTCTGCTGCTGGGGCTTCCCCTGCATGCCTAGAAAGACACGGAGGCTGTCCCCAAGAGAGCAGTCTCCAGGAGTTGACGTCTACCTCCGAAAGTTAAAGCAGCATCAGATCCCATTTGCTGACCCAGATGTGCACTTGGACTTCAAACATGTCCAGTGTCCTCTCTCAACCTCACAACATTCCAAGGCAGAGAGGATAAACCCCCATTTCACAAGGGAGCACATGGAGACTCAGAGATCTCAGGACGCTTTCCCAGGGTGACACAGCCAGCGAGAGACGCCAGACCTCGAGCCCTGTGCCCCACTGAGCCCCTTGTGCCCACTGCCTACTGGACAGCCATGCTCTGGGCTTGACCGTGAGCTCCTGAGGGCTGACTGGGGCGGTCGCCCACGTGTGCGCCTTCCGGGGCCGAGCGTGGACTTGGCCTGCTTTCTGAGAGCGTGTGGACTTGACGAGATGCAGCATGGGCGGGGCGCAGGCAGAGGGTCAGCAAGGGGAAGAGGGCAGGAACACCCTGTTACCAGATCTGGAGAAGAAATGGAAAGTGAAATACTTGGAAAATGACTTCGGCCTGCCTGGAGGAAAGTGTGTCGGGATGTTTCCAAGGGCCTGGATGAGCAAGCCTTTCCCCCACCCACCCCCACACCTCACTGGAGGGGCAGGGGAGTGTGTAGAAATCGTGGTGAAGGCTGCTTCTGGCCCGAGTCCCTGGAGTTCAGGTCATTTCCAGGGACAGTCCCTGAAGAGCCAGGAGATGTTCTCCCCAAGGCCCCCGGCCCGGCGAGGAAGGTCCCGTGACCTGCTGGCCCTCCCCTGCCCTCCTGGAAGGGCAGAGGCTTCAGCTGCAGGAGCTGAGGTCCCCACCATCCAACTCTTTCCCCAGGGGCCCCGAAGGCCCTCCCAGCCAGGGCGACTCGAGCTGCAGTCAGCATCCAAGACCTTCCATCAGACCTGTTGAGTTGGGGCCTTGGAATGGGGAGCCTGCAGCTGCAGAAGTGGCCACAGTCTGTCCTCCAAGCACATGTGCAAGAGCAGCCTCACGCCAGCCTCCACTCAGGCATCATTAGGGTGAGTCCGTCCAGAGATTAAACTCAACAGACCAGACCTTTAGTCTGGCAGATTTTTCTCCCCCTCCTTCCTTCCCTTCCTCTTTTCCTACCTTCTTTCCTTCCTTCCTTCCTTCCTTCCTTCCTTCCTTCCTTCCTTCCTTCCTTCCTTCCTTCCTTCTCTCTCCCCTCCCTCCCTCTCTCACTTATTTCCTCCACTAAGCACTAGAAGAAAAAGCACACCTTTCACGGGCCAGCTTGTAGCAGCCTGTCCCGTGACTGGGTTTCTAGGGCTGAGCTGGCCCCTCTAAGCTGCCCCAAGGCACAGGAGGGAAGAAGAACCCATCTGGGGGACCACCACGTCCCCGTTCTCCGCCTGAGTGCCGAGAGGCCATTTCAGGATCTCTCAGTCTTGCTGGGAATCCACCCTCCAGGAGGTCTGAGCCAAAGGCAGAGCCTCTGATGACCTCTGCCCTCCCTTAGCTTGGCCAGAAAGGAACAGTCCAGAGCGCTGCAGGAAGCCCTTTGGTTGAGCAAAGCGAAAACTCGCATGCAAGCCCAAGAAAGCCCAAACCAGGCCATCCGCGTGGGGGACTTGGCTCCAGTTCGCAGAGGCTTGGAGAGCCAGTGAAGCTGAGCACCCTCTCCTCGCCCATCCCCCGCTCCCCTCAGCCTTGGCCTCGGTCACCCCTGAATTCTCAGCCAGGTTCTGTCACTAAGAGCTGCCCTCAAGTGGCAGAAAGTTGTGTGCCCAGGAGCCTGAGGGCAGACCTCTCATGGGAGGCCAAGGAGAGTAGTGCTTGGAGCCAAACAGACTTTGCTTCGAGTCTCACATCTGCCACTCACTCGTGGTGGGCCTGTGTAGGTTCCACCTCAGGGGCTCAGTTTTCCTATCTGTCAAATGGGAGCAATGGCATCCCCTGTCTCATGCAATTGGGTAAGGACAGGATGAGATAATACACACGAAGCGCTCAGAACTGTGCCTAGCGCGGAACAAGTGCTCCCAAGATGGTGATTAGCGTATTTTGTTGTTGCTGCTTCTAATTCTAGCTCTGGGATGTGCTTCATACACGCGCGTACACACACACACACACACACACACACACACACACACACACACACACACACAGTAAGTCAAGGAGCACCCCAGGGGCACAGCCTGCCCCTCTGTATCATCATAGGATGTGAGACTTGGAAAGGATGTTGGAAAATATCTGAGGCCATGGTCGCTGACCGGTATGTGGCAGAGTGGGACTGAAATGCAGTTCTTATTGCATGAGATTCCTTCTCCTCATTTATTCTGGATTCCACAAATATTTATATTGACCACCCCCTCCATGCCAGACCCCGGCTGGGCTGGGCTACAAGGTGACCAAGATGGCGCCTGCACCCACGGAGCCAGCCACGGTGGCTTCCAGCCCACCATGCATCTCTGCGGCCCTGGAAACGCCCATCCTGTGCAGTCAGAATCCCCAGTACACCGAGTGCTTGGGCTGCTTTCTCTGAGACGGATCTCAGCTCTGTCTCCCTGGGGTGGTGGGCTCCTTGAGGGCAGGCCCCTCTCTACTCGCTCTATGTAGGGGACTTGCACTTGGCAACCTGGACCACACTGCTCTGTGCTCACCCACCTGGGAATCTGTCTCCTCCCACCCAACCAGGAGACCCCCTGAGGGCAGAGGTCTCCCCTCAGTCATGTCATTGCCTGGCCTGGAGCCAGCACTGCAAATGGTAGCTGGATGAATGACTGCACAGGGGAAACAAGACTGGTAAGCCATTTGTTCATCCACCATACATCTATCGTGAACTTCTCTGTGTTTGGCCCTGCCAGGCCCTGGGATTCAGAGACGAATGAGCCACAGCCCTGTGCTCAAGGAGGCCCAGTAAAGAGACCTGGGCAATGCTAGCCACGTGTGCAGGGGCTGGTGGGGCCCAGAGGAGGGGGGAGGTCGGTTCTTCTGGGGGTGGGTAGGAAAGGCATTGGACTGGGTGACACCTAGGCAGGGGCTGAGCGGGTAAGTGTTCCAGGTAAACCAGGAGAGAGCAGGCTTTCTAGCAGAGGGATGGACTGGCAAAGGCCCTGAGATGCAATGTGCTCTGGGAAAATCAACTTCACCATTTGACCATGCTTCTCACAACAACAAGAGCAACAGTAAGAGCAAATATATGTGGGCTTGAACTACAAATGTTTGTGCCAAGCACCTTTCTAAGGCTTTATAAGTATCAATTCATTAGTCTCCCCTGAAATCCTATTACTTGGTCTGTTATTGAACCCATTCTTCAGAAGAGAAAACTGAGGCACAGAGACAGGAATTAAGAGCTTGTCCAAGCTCATCAGTGGCAGAGCTTATTGTCAGAAAGGAGGTAAGGCCAGAGATGCCAGTGTTGACCCAGTCACAGAGGCCTCAAATATCAGGTAAAGGTACTGGCCTCTACCCAAAGACCAGAGAAGAGGATTGAAGGATTCTGAGCAGGGGAACATCCTGATGTTTTTCACTTTTGATCATTTCTTCTGGGGCAGTGAGAAGAGTGGACACAAGTTTTCCGGTAGCTGTGAGATTAGAGAGAGGCAGGAGCCTCTTGTATACGTTCAATGGAAGACAAGTCCAAGAAAATTCATGGAGGCATTTTTACAATAGAAACACAAGCGCCCATCGACAGGCACGTGGATGAATAAATGATGCTATGGTGCACACTGTGGAATACTATACAGCCGTAAAAAGGAAGGAACCACAGCAGCAAACAACAAAAGACTGGGCCTTGGTATAACAGCTGGTGATTGCTGTGTAACAAACCACTCTAAACTTAGTGGTATAGTCAATGGCTTATTTATTTCACAATTCAGCAGGTAGGTATTTTAGATTGGGTTCAGCTAGGTAGTGCTGATCCTGGCTGGCCTTCTTCACGAGTCCCTGGTGAGCAGAGAGTCAGCTGAGGGGCCCCACTCCTGAGCGTTGACTGGCTCTTGGCTGAGACAATGATGGCAAGCGGGCCACGTGTCACTCATCATCCACCAAGCTAGCCCGGACTTGTTCCCATGGCTGTGGAAGGTTCCAGAAGAATAAGGAAGAGCACAACTCCTCTTAAGCCTTAAGTTCAGAACTGGCGCAATGCCACTTCCACCGCATTCTAGTAGTCAACACAGTACCTCGGGCCAGTCCAGATTTAAGAGATGGGGAAATAGACCCCGCCTCCTGATGGAAGGAACTTCAAAGTCACATTGCAAGAGGGGTGTGGAGGCAGAAAGAGGGATAATTGCAGCCATATTTGCAAACAGTCTACTGTGCTTGGCAATAGACGCGAAAAAAGTAAATTCCTAAAGATTACATACAAAATGATACCCTTTTGTAGAATTTAAAATTAGCCTTCAGGGGTGCAGATGGATGAAAGAAGACTTCATCAAAGGAAGTGACGGAGCTATAAACGCAGGGGCCGGGATGAAGGCTCCCTCGGATGGCAGGAGGCAGGAAGATGGGATGCAAGGGTCATGTTTCATTTTGTTTTGTTTTGTTTTGAGATAGTTTCACTCTGTGTCCCAGTGGCGCGATATAGCTCACTGCAGCCTCGATCTCATGGGCTTACCACCAAGACTGGCTAATTTTAAACATTTTCTTGTAGTGATGGGTTCTCACTATGTTGCCCAGGCTGGTCTCAAACTCCTGGCCACAAGTGATCCTCCCGCCTTGGCCTCCCAAAGTGCTAGGATTACAGGTGTGAGCCTCCATGCACGGCCAAATCATGCATTTCAAACACAGGTTCTCTTTCTGGTCCTAGCTTTTGTTTTCATTATTAAAAATAAGAAAATTTAAAAGCAGACCATAGAAAACTGGATTATGATTAGTCAAATTGTGCATACTTGTGATTGAGAAAGGGTGAGAGAGAGAGAGAGGCAGAGAGAGGGATGGACTGATACAAGACACACAAAGGCTCAGATGGTCAGGACATGGGATCTCTGACATGTGGATGGTGAGAGAGAAAGGGGACCGAGGATCCCTGTGGAACATCGCTTAGGGGACTGGGTGGTGGTGCCATCCCTATACTAGGAACCCAACAGGAGAAGACGGTTTGGAGAGAACCCAGAGTTGTGTGTGTTGGGGGATCGGGGGGACCCCGCATCTGAAATGCCTGTGGAGAGCCACAGAGCAGGGTCCACAGGTTGCTCAATTTCCAGAGCTTTGGAGAGAGGTCAGGACTGGCGAGGCAGGAACCCTGGTAGATTTAAGATGGAGACCATCCCAGAAACCCTGTGTTACATCAGGATGGAAGACCTTCCTTCCTCAGAGAGCCTCCCCCAGTCTCTGGGCCTTGGCCGGGCCTTGGCTGGGCCCTGGCCTCCCCTGGCCCCTTCCTGCCGGCTCCTCGGAGCACGTCCACAGCCAGGTTTCCCTTCGAAGCAGTCAGGCCTCCACCCTGGAATCCTGGGCCAAGCGAGTAGGCTTGGGGTTGTGGCTGAGGGGGGCCCCAATAGCTGTCTCCTCCCCCGGCAGGGCCAGTGGGACCCCAGAGGGGGCTGGCTGTTTGCGTGGATGACATGTTTATGGCCCGACCTCTCCTTACTCATGCTTTTGGCTTCTCCTCGCTGATTTTGGTTGGGTGGATCCCAGTTCTGCTGCTGGATGTGGGAGCCTTGGGGCTGGGGCTGAACAGAGGTTCCTTTAACAGTTCCAACCCAGGATGGGTCCAGCCCCTTCTCCCCTCCCCCGAGACCTCATCTTTCCCACACCCAACTTTATTTCCGAGGGCTAGCCTCTCAGAGCTGGAAAGGGTTCCCCCATCTTCTCGTCCAGCACCCCCTCTCTCAGAGGAGGAAACTGAGGCCCAGACAGAAGAAGGGATTTGCCCAAGGTCACCCAAGCAGGCAAAGACAGAAGAAGATCCAGGCGGTCTGACTTCGAGCTCCAGGTTCTGAAACCATCCTCCCACCAGCAACTTCCTTGGTTGCTGTTTTGTTTGGGAAAGGACAGTTCAGCTTTTTCAAGCCTGCAGCAGTAACTCTCTCCCCTCCCAGGGAGGCAGCAGACAGTGACGGACTCTGCTTTTACACTTTAATTCCATAGGAAATTGGAAATTGCCTGTCAGAGGTGTCCGGGTGGCCCGGCTGCCGGCTGCCCCACACAGACCTGGGGTGCCCCTCCCGACCTGGCCGCCAGAGCACCCGCTTCTCCCTGCTCCCTGGCTGGGGGGCCCTTTTCAGAAGCTCTCCGGAGGGCTCCTGTGGAGTCTCTCCCTGTTCCTCACCCCCCCACCCCCCCGCCCCTAGCAGGAGGATAGAACTCAGCATAAGGCAGCCAGGCCTGGCTAGGGCCCGAATCCCTGACATTTAGTTGCACTGTTTTCCAACCCGGGCTCTCGGGAGTCTCTGGCCCATAGTCTCAGCTGGCTTCAGCCTTGCCTCCAGCCATGAGGTCACAGGGACGTGGGAGGAAGGGGCTCTGAGCCCTCTTCCAGGGGTCTGGGATGTCCAGGGATGTCATCCTCTCAGGGTTTCTGAGCCCGCAGAGAGTCACACTTGCCCCTTTCCATTCTCTGAGCATCCCCTGCACTTCAGAGCCTATGTGGACATCTCCATCCTATCTCAAGAACCAGTCCAAAAGCTTCCAGGGGTCAATGTTCTGGCTGTGTTGTGGTTAGAGGCGCAAATCTCTGGCATCACGCTGCCTGGATGGAATCCCAGAGTCTCCACTTTTGAACTTAGTGACTTTGGGCAAATGGCTCCACCTCACTGTGCCTCAGTTTTCCTATCTATAACGTGAGGATGATAATAGCAGCACCTTGTGTGAGGATTACGTGGGAGAATGTGTGTCAAGCCCTCCATACATGTGAGTACTGTCAATATTCTAATTCAGCATGCCCCTCACCCGACCCCTCATTTAAGCCCAGAACTAGACTATGAGAGACAGCAGGTGCTGGTGAACTGACTGATTCCTTCGACAACTGGCAAAAATATAGCAAAACAAGCAGTCGATAGCTCCCTGGGTCCTATCTGTTGTCACGTGCATTCATTGAGCGCTTACTATGTGTCAACGCTGTGCTTGGTGCTAGAGACCCCCACTGAGTGAATGAACAGGCTCTACCCTCCCAGGGCTTTTCATTCTAGTGGAGAAGCACACAAGGGAGCTGTCCCAGCGGCAAGCCAGGTGATGACTGGGAGCAAGCCCACGTGTCTATAGGTACAGAGGAGGCAAGCCTAATTCAGACTTAGGAGGCCATCTGCAGCTGTGACCTGATGAATAAGCAGGGGTGTGGGAAGGTGGGGAGGTAGAGATGCAGGGAAAGTGTCCCAGATAAAAGGAACATCGTGAACATAGGCTGGAGGAAGCAAAACCCAGTGAAGGAATAGTTTAGCGCAGCTGGAGTGAAAAGCAGCAGGAGGGGACAGTGAGACTGGAGAAGTGGAAAGAGGCCAGACCTCAAGAGCTTTGTAAATTTGTCCTGAAGGCATGGGGAACCACTGAAGAGTATAGGCAGGACAGTGGCAAGGGGAAACTTGAGATTACTCATTCAGTGTTATGGAAAGGTGGAGGAGATCAGGCCTGGAGGCAGGGAGGCCATTGTAGTGATCTGGGTGACAGAAGACAGAGAGTAGAATATGGACTAAAGCTCAGAGTCTTTGGGATGACATTCAAGACCACTCCCAAACTGGCCCATGAGATTTTTCCAGGCTTCTCTTCTACTAAAACTGAAGAACCAAAGGAGATCCGTGGACACGGACACAACTTTTTAAGCATCAAGTGCAGAGTGTGTATGAGAAGTTGTCACCTTTGGGACTGCGAGCGGTTGGTTTGCTGGGCATGCCCACAAGCTTCTGGCCAGGTCCAGGAGTGTCATTGCCTCCTTGAGAGAAGCCCATGGATGTATTTCGGTTTGCCTCCAGAGGTACCTAATGGACACTTGCAATTGACGACACAAATTGAATTTCATACCATCCATTCCAACCATTTCTCTACTGTCTTCACTCCATGGGCTTCTGGCCAAAAACAAACAAACTAACTAAAAAAAAAAAAAAAAGCCAACTTGCAGGCTGTGAGTGGAATAAGGAGGAAAGAGGCAGCCCCTAATTTTTTTCTTTGCAGGCCTGAGTGGATACGGCAGGAAGAAAAAATTAGAATCTATTTCTATGCTTAGGAACCTTAAGATCATTTGAGTTCCAACAAATATGCCCCTTTCCTGTGTACTGGTCCCAGGCTCCTTGGAGCACAGCCCCATTATCCACAAGGGCTATGCTGGGATGGGATGAGGTGTATTGGAGTTTCACTGAGGTACCCACAGTGTGGGCCAGCAGGAGTCTGGAAGAGCTCCAGACACAAGGAGAGGTCACTCACCCCTGATATTTCCTGCTCCACATGCTCTCCTCCCCCATGTTTTGCTGAGAAAGCAGCAGTAAACGAAGGGTTGGTAAACAGATGGCAGTGTCATGCACTCTCATGAGAATAGGATTCCAGGATCCTGAAAGAACTGAATGCAAAGGTGAACCAAAAATATACAAAACTGCAGTCAACCACTTCCCAGCTCAAATTCTGACAAGATTTCTTCAAAAAAAAAAAAAAGCAACAGAAGTAAGCATGACCAGACATTTGCTTTCACCTCTAGTCATAAAAAATGGTTTTTATTGTAGGAAGTAAATAAAGTATACTTTAGTAGTCACTGCTCTTTATATATAATGTTTGGGATAAAATTTTTAAATTATGTCATCTGAGAAATCAAATGGAGGGGAAATAATTATAATCAAGAGAAAACACAACCAATAGAAACAGACCACCAAAGGAAATAGGTATTAGAATTGACAGATAAGAACTTTAGAACAATTATACATATGTTTAAAATTTTAGAGGCAAAAAATGCTATAATAGTTGAAGAGATTGGACATTTCTTCAGAAAATTGTAAACTATAAAAAAATGGCAAAATGTAAATTCTGGAACTAATATATGTGAAATCAAAAATTAACTGGAGGAGGTCCTCTAGAAAGATGGTAGAGTAGACAGCACCAAGAATCTGTCTCCTCACATAACACTTGCTAAAATAACATTTTAGAACTCTGGAGTTTATTAAAGTCTTGAAAGTTCCAGGGAAAGGCTTAGATGGCCCATTTCAGTTCATTTTCAACTCTCAGCACAGTAGCAGCTACTCATTCCCCAGCCCCATGGCAGGAAGCTGTGCACATGCTCCTGGAGCAACCTGCACATGGCTTGAGTGAGCCAGAGTAGGCAAAAAGGTGCCTGCCTTCTGTCTGACTGTGGTCTGATCTCAGATTGCTGCTTCTAATTACAGAAGCACAAAGACCCAGGCAGTCATTGTTGTTAAACCTCCCCTCCTTGTTGCAGGCCCCTCCCCTCATGTGACTTCCAGGGGATTTAATAGACCAGCACTTTTTTTTCATTTTTTATTTTTCTTCTTTTGAGAGCCAGACATTACAGACTAGAACATTCAAAAGCAACTACACATGGGAGAAAATTAGTAAATGACTACATATATCTAGAAAAAGATGCAGGCTCAGAAAACACCCAAGAGGACCTTAAGTTTATACCTCAGGCTGATCCTTGGCACAGAGGTAGCCTACAATAATCAAAAAGAAAATCAGTAGCAAAAACAGAAAAATTTGGGGAAGGAAGATAATCTGATGTGCAGAGTTACAGTATTATTAGATTCAAATGTCAAGTTTTCAAAAACAAAAATCACAAGGCATGTAAAGAAACAAGAAAGAATAGCGCATTCAAAGGAAAAAACAAAACAAAACAGAAACTGTCCCTGAAAAAGACCTAATGGCAGATCTACTAGACAAATACTTTAAAACAACTATTTTAAAGGTGTGCAAAGAATTAATGGAAGATATGGAAAAAGTCAAGAAAACTCTTTATAACCATAATGAAAATACCAATAAAGAGATAGAAAACCTAAAAAGAAGCCAAAAAGAAATTCTGAAGCTGAAAATACAATAATGAAAAAGAAAAATTCTCTACAGGTATTCAAAGACAGATTTGAATGGGCAAAAAAAAAAAAAAAATCACTAAACTCGAAGATAGGACAATGGACATTATTGAGTCTGAGAAACAGAAAAAAACAAAGACAGAAGAAAAGTGAACAGGCCCAAGAGAACTGTAAGACCCTATCAGAAAGACCAAAATACAAATTGTGAAAGTCTCAGAAGGAGAAAGGGAACATTTGAAGAAACAATTATTTAAAACTTTCCAAATTTGAGAAAGATATGAAGATAAACATCTAGGAAGTTAAACTTCAAGAAAGATGAATTCAAAGAACCCACATGGAGACACATTATAGTAGAAACTTTACATTTTATAATGCAAACTTTTGAAAGATAAAAACAGAGAATCTTGAAAATAGCGGGAAGTGACTCATCATATACAAGTGATCCTTAATGAGATTACCCAAATTTCTCATCAGAAATTTTGGAAGCCAGAAAGCAGTAAGCCAATACATTCTTGGTGCTAAAAGAAGAAAAAACTATCAACCAAGAATCCTCTTCAAGGAAATCAGCCTTCAGAACTGAGGGCAATGTTAGGACATTTGCAGATAAATACAAGCTGAGAGAGTTTGTGACCACTAGATCTGATCTGAGAGGAATGCTAAAAGAAGACCTGCAGGTTGAATAGCAAGGACTTTAGGCAGTAATTCAAAGCCACATGAAGAAATTAAGAGCTCAGTAAAGGTAAATACAAGGGCAACTATAAAAGCTAGTATCATTGTAATTCCACCTATTATTGAGTACATGATTTAAGAGACTTGTATTTTCAAAGACTGAGCCTAAAACCCAGTATTATTGCAACTTTGGTTTGTAACTTCACATTTGTTTTCTATATAATTTAAGACACTAATGCATTTTTAATTTTTTTTTTTTTTTTTGAGTTGGAGTCTCACTCTGTTGCCCAGACTGGAGTGTGGTGGCTGCTCCCGGTCACCACAGTCTCGACCTGCTGGGCTCCGGTGATCCTTCCACCTCAGTCTTCCAAGTAGCTGGAACTACAGGCACGCGCTACCATGCCCGGCTAATTTTTTGATTTATTGTAGAGATGAGGTCTCACCAAGTTGCTCGGGTGGGTCTGGAACCTGCGGGCTCAGGCAATCTACTCACCTCGGCCTCCCAAAGAGCTGAGATTACAAGCTGAGCCACTGAGCCCGGCCGGCATTTTTAAATTATTAATTTATGTTGTGGTGAACACAATGTACAGAGATGTAATATTATGACAACAACCACCAAAAAGGGCAGGGACGGGGTTAAAGGAACAGTGTTTGTGTATGTTGTGGAAGTTAAGCTGGTATCAATTCAAACTATAGTGTTATAACTTTGATATGTTAAGTATGATTAATATAACAACCACAGAAAAAGCATGCAACAACTAACAAGGTAAAATTAATAATGTCTCACATCCAACAAAAAATTACCAGGTGTTCAAGGGAGCAGGAAATACAGTATATAATACACAGTGAAGAGAAAACTCAATCAAAATGAATCCAGAACTGATGCAAATGTCAGAATTACTAGACAAAGACACTAAACTAGTTATTATAACTATATTCCAGATGTTCAAAAGCTAAGTAAAGGGATTAAAGACATAAAAAGTCACAAGTCAAACTTATAGAGGTAAAATCTACAGTGTCTGAGATAAAAAATACACTGCATGAGATATGAATATCATATGAAATACTAAAGAAGAAAACATTAAGTCAACAATAGACACTATTCAAAATGAGACAGGGAGAGAAAAAAATAACAAAAAATTAAAAGAGCATTAGTGATCTGTAGTACAATTTCAAATATGTATGTGATTGGAGTCTCAGAAGGAGCAATGGAAACAGAACAAATATTTGAAGACATAATGGTCACAAACTTCCCAAATTTAGTAAAACTAAAAAGCAAATGCCCAAGAAACTCAACAAATCTCTGAATCAATAAATATAAAAGGAGTGGGTGCGGTGGCTCACACCTGTAATCCCAGCAATTTAGGAAGCAAGGCATAAGGATTGCTTGAGTCCAGAAGTTTGACACCAGCCCAGGCAACATAGTGAGACCTCATCTCTGTAAAAATTTGTTTAAAAAATTAGCTGAGCGTGGTGGTGCACACCCACAGTCCCAACTATTTGGGAAATTGAGGAGGGAGGATCACCTGAACCCAGGAAGTTTAAGGCTACAGTGAGCCATGATTGTGCCACTCCACTCCAGTCTGGGTGACAAAGTGAGAACTCCACTCAAAAAATAAAGATGAGCTGGGCTCGGTGGCTCAACCTGTAATCCCACACCTTTGGGAGGCTAAGGTGAGTGGATTGCCTAAGCCCGCCGGTTTGAGACCCACCTGGGCAGCGAGACCTCATCTCTACAATAAATCAAAAAATCAGCCGGGCATGGTAGCGCATGCCTGTAATTCCGGCTGCTTGAAGGCTGAGGCAGAAGGAACGCCGGAGCCCAGCAGGTCGAGGCTGCGGTGGCCAGGAGGGGCCACTGCATTCCAGTCTGGGCGACAGAGTGAGACTCCAACTCAAAAAAAAAAATTAAAAAAAAAAGATGAAAAAGTTACACCAAGGAATATCATAATCAAATTTCTTAAAACCAGTGATAAAGAGAATAAAGCAGCCAGAGAAAAAACAGATATGTTACATGCAGAGGTACAAAGACAAGAATGACATCTATTTCTTGATTAAAACAATGCAAAAATAAAGCAAGCAAAAAGATGATGGAGCAACGGGTGAAGTACTAAAGAGAGAGAGAGAGAGAGAGAGAGAGAGAGAGAGAACCTATTGACCTAGAATTATTTAACTAGCAAATATACTTTTTTTAAAAAACAAGGACAAGCCGAGCTCAGTGGCTCAGCCTGTAATCCCGCACCTTTGGGAGGCTGAGGTGAGTGG
>NW_007252870.1:512434-515625 GCF_000164805.1 Carlito syrichta
CAAAAAAAAAAAAAAAAAAAAAAAAAAAAAAGGACAAAATAAGACTTGTTCAAACAGACAAAAGCTGAAGGACTTCATCACCAGTAGAACTGCAGTACAAAAAAATGTTTAAGGAAGTTCTCCTCAAGTGGAAGAAAAATGATACTAGATGGAAGTCTGGATCTATGTAAAGGAATATAGAGCACTAGAGAAGGCAATTAAATGGGTAAATATAAAAGATTTTCTAAATAATAATGTATTCTTCAAGCAAACATAATAATATACAATGCAGTTTATCATTTATGTACGTTAAAACATATAACAATAATAGCATAAAAGACCATGGGGGGAGAGGTGGACATATACTATTGCAAGGTTCTCAGACTATGTGTGAAGTGGCATAATATTGCTTGACTATAGCTAGCTAAATATGTATACTATAAATCCTAAAACAATCACTAAAATTACTAGAGTTATGGTTAATAAGCCAACAAAGGAGATAAAATAGAATTATAAAAAATGCTCAATGAATCCAAAAGAAGGTAAAAAACGTAAAAGAGATGAGAACAATAGAAAATAAATAACAAGATGAGAAACTTAAACCTAATCATGTAAACACATTAAGTGTAAATGTTCTAAATATCCACAATTAAAGGGCAGAGATTTTCAGATTGAATGAAAAGAAAGAAAGAAAAAAACTCAACCATATCCTGCCTCCAGGACACACACACACACACACACACACACACACACACACACACACACAAACACACACACACGTAGAAGAATAAAAAAAGAGATACCATGCTATCTCTAATCTAAAGAAAGTTTTGATAAGTATCAAAGTAGATTTCAGAGCTCAGCATATTACCAAAGATGAAAAAGGTATTTTTATTATGATAAAGGGGCTAATTCATCAAAACATAACAACCCTAAATGTTTATGCATCTAATAACAGAACTCCAAGACACATGAAGCAAGTTTAATAGAATTGAACTACAAGGAGAAAAAGGCAAACCCATCATTATAGTCAAAGATTACAATATCCTTCTCTCAAGAGTTGACACAATAAGTAGGCAGAAAAATCAATAAAGATATGGAAGATTTGAACACTCTTAACCAACTTGACCTAATTGGCATTTATACAACACTCCACCCAACAACAGCAGAATACACATTCTTTTCAAGTGCACAATGAACGTTTACCAAGATAGACCATATTTTGGGGACCATAAAACAAGTCTCAATAAACTTAAAAGGATTCTAGTCCTACAAAGTATGTTCTTAGACCACAGTGAAATCAAATTATAAATTAATAACAAAAAGATCTCTAGAAAATCCACAAATATTTGAAACTAAATGACACACTTTTAAATAATTTAAAGACCAAAGGAAAAAAATCGAAAGAAAAATTAAAAGTATTTCAAACTAAATAAAAGTGAAAACACAACATATGAAATTTGTAGGCTACCACTAAATTAGTAATTATAAGGAAATTTATAGCACCAAATGCCATATTAGAAAAGAAGGGAGTTCTCAAATTCATGCCTTCAGCTTCTTTCTTAAAAAAAAAAAGCCAGGCTCGGTGACTCAGCCTGTAATCCCGTGCCTTTGGGAGGCTGAGGTGAGTGAATTGCCTGAGCTTGTGGGTTCGAGACCCGCCTGAGCAGCAAGACCTCATCTCTATAATAAATCCCAAAAAAAAAAAATCAGCCAGGCGTGGTAGCGCATGCTTGTAATTCTGGCTACTTGGAAGGCTGAGGCAGAAGGATCGCCGGAGTCCAGCAGGTCGAGGCTGCGGTGGCCGGGAGCGGCCACTGCACTCCAGTCTGGGCGACAGAGTGAGACTCCAACACACACAAAAAAGAGCAGATTGAATCCACAGGAAGCAGAGGAAAGAAAATTAAAATTCCAACAAAAATTAATTAAATGTAAAACAAAAACAATAGAAAAATCAATGAAACTAAAAGCTGACTTCTTGAGACAACTGACAAAATAAAAAAATTTGTAGTTCAACTGATCAGGAAAAGAGAAGAAAATATACAAAATATTAATATTAGAAACAAGAGGTTGGGTGCAATGGCTTGCACCTGTAATCCCAGTGCTTTGGGAAGCAAATGCAGGAGGATTGCTTGAGCCCAGGAGTTCAGGTCCAGCCTAGACAACATAGCAAGACCTCGTCTTTACGAAAAAGTTAAAAAAAAATTAGCTGGGCATGGTGATGCATGCCTGTCGTCCCAGCTACTCAGAAGGCTGAGGTGGAAGGATCACCTGAGCTCAGGAAGTAAAGGCTGCAGTGAATTGTGATCATGCCACTGCACTCCAGCCCAGGCAACAAAGTGAGACTCAACTAAAAAAAACAAAAAACAAAAAAAGAAACAAGAGAAGTGATATCACTACAGACTATATCAATAAAACTATTAAAGAAAATGGTTTTTCAGTTAAAGAACAGCTCAAAAGCAAAGACCCAGATGGCTTCATCGGTGAACACTGCCAGACATTTATGGAATAAATAATATCTGTTAAACACAAGCACAGGCATACTTTGTTTTATTGTGCTTCACTTTATTGCACTTCACAGACATGTTTTTTGCGAATTGAAGGTTTCTGGCAACCTTGCATCAAGCAAGTCAATGGCACTATGTTTCCAACCACAGGTGCTTACTTCATGTCTCATTTTTTAGTAACAAAGTTTTTTTAAATTAAGGTACATACATTATTAAGACATAATGCTATTGCACACTTAATAGATTATAATGTCATATAAACATAATTTTTATATACAAAGGAAAACCAGTAAACTTGTGTGACTAGCTTTATTGTGACATTTGCTTTATTGTGATGGTCTGGAATTAGACCCACGATAGCTCTGAGGTACATGCCTGCACTTCTAAAATATTGAACAGAAGAAAATACTTTCCAACACATCCTGAGGCCAGCACTCCCTAATATCGAAATCAGATTTAGAAATTACAAGATAAACCGGGCTTGGTGGCTCAGCCTGTAATCCTGCGCCTTTGGAAAGCTGAGGTGAGTGGATTGCCTGAGCCCACGGGTTCGAGACCCGCCTAGGCAACTTGGCCAGACCTCATCTCTACAATAAATAAAAAATTAGCTGGGCGTGCTAGCGCACGCCTGTAGTTCCAGCTACTTGGAAGGCTGAGATGGAAGGATTGCTGGAGCCCAGCAGGTCGAGGCTGCAGTGGCCGGGA
>NW_007252870.1:515645-516934 GCF_000164805.1 Carlito syrichta
AAAAAAAAAAAAAAAAAAGAAATTACAAGGTAGGAAAACTATAGACCAATGTCTCTCATGAACATAGACAAAAAATTCTAAACAAGATTTTAGTATATTGAATTCGACAATGTATAGAAAAGATGCCTTGTGGTGAAATAGAGATTAATCCTAGGAATACAAAGTTGTAAATATTCAAAACTCAATCAATGTCATTCATCATAGTAAAGACTAAAAAGGAAAAACAATGTGATCCACTCAATAGACATAGAAAAACCATTTGACAAAAAAATCCAACATTTACTCCAGATTTTTAAAAAAACAAACAAACTCAGCAATCTAGGAATAGAAGGGAATGCCTCACTCTCATAAAGAACGTCTACAAAAAACAGCTAATAAAAAATTTAATCCAGAAAGACTGAATGCTTCTTCCTCAAGGTCAGGAGCTACACTGAATGTTTAGTTTCAACACTTCTATTTAGTATTGTACATGAGATTCTAGAAAGTGCAAGAAGATAAATAAAAGACATCCAAATTGGAAAGGAAGACGTGTTGTTGTTGTTTTTTTACAAACAATATGATATTTTATGTAGAAAGTCCAAAAGAATCTTCTAGAACTAATAAGTTTTTCAAGGTTATAAGACCAATATACAAAAATCAATTGTGTAATGAAAAAATTAACATTGCAATTTAAAAACCAATATCTTTTATAATAGCATGAAAAATATGAAATATTTAGAGATAAATCTGACAAAAGGTGCACATGACCTGTACCCTGGAAACTATAAAGTATTACTGAGAGAAATTAAAGAAGATTTAAATAAATGGAAAGATAAAATGTGTTCACGAACCAGAGGACTTAACACTACAAAGATGTCAAGTCTCCCAAAACGGATCTACAAATTCAACACAGTCTCAATCAAAATCCCAGCAGCCTTTTCTGAAGAAATTAACCAGCCGAGTCACACACATATAGAAATTTAACAGACCTTGTATAGCCAAAGCAACTTTGAAAAACAAGGATTAAGCTGGAGGATCATTATCGCCTGATTTCAAGACTTATAAAGTTGATCGAGACAGAATGGTATTGTAAGAAAAATAGAAAAAAGGTGAATCAGTAAAACATATGGATCATAGACCTAAAACTATAGACATTCTAGAAGAAAATGAAGAAAGAACTTTGTGATTTTGAATTAGGGAAAGATTTCTTAGATGTGACATCAAAAGACAAATCATACAAGAGCAAACTCAGAAATCAGATTGTATCAAAATAAATACTTTTACTCTTTAAATGATACTGTTAACATAAT
>NW_007252870.1:516954-528415 GCF_000164805.1 Carlito syrichta
AAGGCTGAGGCGGAAGGATCGCTGGAGCCCAGCAAGTCGAGGCTGCAGTGGCCAGGAGCAGCCACTGCACTCCAGTCTCCACCGGAGTGACAGAGTGAGACTCCAACTCAAAAAAAAAAAAAAGAAAAAGAAAAAGAAAAAGCAAGTCATGCAACAGGAGAAAATATTTGAAAATTATATTCATATGCATACAAATATATATATAAAGGACTTGTATCCAGAGGATAAAAAGAACTCTCAAAACATAATAATAAAAAATGAATAACTCAGTCACCCAACTTAAAAATCAGCAAAAGATTTGAACTTTTCACCAAAGAAGAGATATGAAGGGTAAATAAGGACACAAAAAGATTTTTGACATCATTCATAATTAGGAAGTTGCAAATTAAAACCACCGTGCTATCCCAGTACACACCTATTAGAATGGTTAAAATAAAAAATACTGCTCATACCAAGAGTTTACAAGAATTTGGAGCAACGGGAAGCCTCATGCCCTGCTGGTGGGTATATAAAATGGAACAATACTGTTTTGGAAAATAGTTTGGTCATTTCTTAAAAGGTGAAGCACAGGCATACCATATGATGCAGCCATCCTAACTCTAGGTGTTTACCAAAAAGAAATAACGGCATTATTCATATAAAGACTTGTACAAAAATGTTCATAGCTTTATTTGTACTATACAAAACCTGGAAACAACCTAAATGTCCACCAATGAATAAATTGTGGTACAGTCAAGTCAGGGAATACTACTCAGTGATAAAAAGAAATATAGTATTGATGCATAAAACGGCATGGATGAATCTCAAAATAATTCTGCTATCTGAATAAAGCCAGACAAAAAAGTAGAAGTGCTATGATTTCATGTATTTACAATGTAAATACAATGTAAATGTAAATGTAAACTAATCTGGGCAATGGTGGGGAGCAGGAGAGTTGGGAAGATGAGATTACAAATGGCATGAGGACATTTCTGCAGATAAAGGATATGTTCACTATCTTGATTTTGGTGGTGGCTTCACTTATCAAATTGTATGATTCAACATTGCACTTTATTACATGTTAATTATGTCTCAATAAAATCATTTTAAAGGATAGAGATTATTAATTGGAGTTTTCAGAGTGATACCAAACTCTACGCTGTAATCAAGCAACTCATTCTAAGTAGGAACACACAAACAGGCAAAATAAATATGCTTTCAGACACAAGAACTGAGAGCACCTGCCATCAAGACAGTTCCAAACGATGGGAGGACAAAACAATGATCTCAGAGGAAATTGCTGAAATGTGAGTAAAAATGAAAAACAAGGGAAAAGGTAAGTACAGGCTAAATATTAATATATTTTATTTTTTAAAAACACAATAATGTGTAGCTTGGGGGGAATAAAATAGAACAAAGATAATGATCAAAATAACATTTTAGGAGACGTGACTAGAATTACATTTGAAGATTATTATTTGGTAAGAAAGCAGAGGTATCACTTAACTTTCTAGCTAATATAGCTCAACATGCATGTTAAAAATTCTGGAGCAACCAACTGGAAAATTAAAAGGAAATTTCTAAATAACTCATCTAGGAAGTAATTATGTATCAAGACATTTAAACACTTAAAGATGAATAATAACATTTTTACATATCAAAACTTGTGAATTGCAGTTACCACTGAATTTTTAGGGAAATAGATAGCCTTAAATGTTTACATTTAAAAAGAAAAAAGCTCAGTATCGATAATCTAAGCATTCAATGCACAACCTGAAAGAAAATACAAGAAGGGTTATAACTATCATAATCATCATGGAAAAATAAATCATATAGTGAAAAAAATCAGGCAGACCAAATGTTTTCTCTTTGAAAATACACAAATAGATAAATCTCTAATCAGACTAATCAAAAATGAATAAAGTCACAATAAATATTAATAATGAAAATAGAGACATAAAAACAGATGCTACTGATATTAAACAGACAATACAAAAATATCATGGAAAATACTGCTGATGTATTTTAAAACTTAGACAAAGGGACAAATTCTGCTGGTTAACTCATTAAACTCATTAAACCTGGTTTAAGAAAAAATAGAAAATATAAGTAACCACAAAAGAAAGTGAATCAGCAGTTAAAAATCTCCCTTAGAAGGAATCTCAGAATCCAACATCCTTACAACATCGTAAGTATTCTACTAACCAGGTAACTAAATCTTAAACCCTTTCAAAGAACAGAGGGAAAAAGGACATTTTATGAGCTTAACCAAGTTTTGATGAGAAAATCAGAAAATGATAGCACAATGAAGATACCTCTCTCATTTTTGGAGATGTAAAAGAACCCTAAACAAAATTTTATCAAACTGATTCCAGTAATGCTTATTAAAAAAAAAACAAAACCAACTTCACCAAATTGTCTCTACTCTAGGAATGCGAATGCAAGTTTAGTTCCATATTAGCAAACTTATTAATGTTGTTCATTACAGAAACATGGTTAAGACAAACCATGCAAACAGAGCAATGTTTATTCTTAGTAAAGCACTCAGCAAATAAAACTGAATAGATATTTTCTTAACTCCATAGGAAGTATCTTCTAAAAATCTGTAGCAAATTATTACATGTAATGGTGAAACTATTTCCTTTATCAGAACAAGGCCAATGTACAGTCTCTTACCACATTTATTCAACATGATTCTGGATGATCCAACCGGTGAAATAGGAAGATAAAGAAGTACCCCTAGCCAGATTGACCAAGAAAAAGAGAGAAAAAGCCCAAATAAACACAATCATAAAAGTAAAAAATCAAGTCACAACTGACTCAAAGAAATACAAAACATTATCAGAGATTACTATGCACACCTGTACAGAAACAAAACCAGAAACCTAAATGAAATGGAGGACTTTCTGATGTCACACAACCTCCCAAGGTTTAAACAAGAAGAAATTGTGACCCTAAATAGACCAATAACATCCCAGGAAATTGACTTGTCATAAGAAAACTGCCTACAAAAAAAAAAAGCCCTGGACCGGACGACTTTTCAGCGGAATTCTACAAAACATGCAAGGAGGAGCTGACACCAATCTTATTGAAAGTATTCCTAGCAATGGAAAAAGACAGAACTCTCCCTAAATCATTTTATGAAACTAATATCACATTGGTGCCCAAACCGGGTAAAGATCCAACAAAGAAAGAGAATTACAGGCCAATATCCGTGATGAACATAGATGCAAAAATTCTCACAAGATTCTAGCAAATTGGATCAAACAACACATCTCAAAAATCATCCACCATGACCAAGTAGGCATCATCCCTGGGAAACAGGGCTGGTTCAACATTGGCAAGACCATAAACATAAATAAATACATCAACAGATGTAAAAACAAGAACTACGCGATTATATCATTAGATGCGGAAAAAGCTTTCAATAAAATCCAGCATCCCTTCTTGATAAAACTCTCAAACACTTGAACACCTAGGCATAGAGGGAACATACCTCAAAATAGTAAAATCCATATATGATAAACCCACAGCCAACATACTGCTAAATGGAAAGAAATTGGAAGCATTTCACCTGAAAACTGGAACAAGATAAGGCTGCCCACTCTCTCCCCTCCTGTTCAACATGGTGGTAGAAGTCCTAGCTGGAACAACCAGAAAAGAGAAGGAAGTCAAGGGTATCTAAACATGAAAAGAGGAAGTTAAGTTATCCCTCTTTGCTGACAATATGATCCTATACCTTGTCAAGAGAGAATCTGTCAAAAGCCTCCTTGCACTGAAAAAGGACTTTGGCAAAGTCTCAGGGTACAAAATAAACGTGCAAAAGAAGTCACATTCTTATATGCCACCCACAATCGGGCAAAGAACCAAATAAAAAGCACAATCTCATTCACAATAGCTACAAAAAAAAGAAAGATAGAAATACTTCAGCATCTTCTAACCAGAGAATTGAAAGAAATTTACAACAAAAACTACAAAACACTGCTCAAAGAAATCAAAGATGGCACAAACAAATGGAAAACATTCCATGCTTATGGATTGGAAGACTCAACATTGTTAAGATGTCCATCCTACCAAAGGCAATCTACAGATTCAACACAATATCTATTAGATTACCAATACCATTCTTCTCAGACTTGGAAACAACAATACAGAAATTCATTTGGAAGCATAAAATACCACGAATAGCCAAAACAATCCTTAGCAAAAGAAACAAAGCAAGAGGTATCACACTTCCAGACTTTAAAGTTTACTATAAGGCTGCAATAATCAAAACAGCCTGGTACTGTTACAAGAATAGGCATACAGATGAATGGAACAGGATAGAGATTCCGGAAGCAAAACCCAATTTCGACAAAACCCAACTCATCTTCGACAAAGCCTCCAGCAACAACCACTGGGGAGAAGAGAACCTATTTATTAAATTGTGCTGGGAAAACTGGCTGATCACATGCAGAAGATTGAAATAGGACCCCTGCCTATCATCATACACAAAATCAATTCCAAATGGATCAAAGACCTCAATGTAAAACCTCAAACTATAAGAATCTCAGAAAATGCAGGAGCCAACCTTATAGAAATCAGAGTAGGCAATCAATTCCTGATCAAAACCCCAAATGCCCATGCCATAAGAGATAAAATAACAAGTGGGACCTCATCAAACTGAAAAGTTTCTGCAAAGCAAAATAAACCATCAAGAGAGCAGGGAGACAACCTACAGAATAGGAAAAAATATTTGCCAACTGTATCTAACAAAGGCTTAACATCCAGGATCTACAAGGAACTCAAACGTGCTGAAAGGAAAAAACAGTTCTATTAAAAAGTGGGCAAAGAATATGAATAGACACTTCTCAAAGGAAGACATACGAACAGCCAACAGATACATGAAAAAATGTTCAGTGTCACTAATCACCAAAAAACTGCAAATTAAAACCACACTGAGATACCACCTAACTCCAGTCAGGATGGCCATCATCAATAACTCAAAAAAACAACAGATGCTGGAGAGGATACAGGGAAAAGGGAATGCTTCTACACTGTTGGGGAGGAGTGTAAACTAATACAACCTCTGTGGGAAACAGTGTGACAATTCCTAAAAGATCTAAAAACTGACCTTCCGCACAACCCCGCCATCCCCTTCCTGGGAATATACCCAGAGGAACTCAAATCATTCTATAAAAAAGATACCTGTACACACATTTATTGTAGTACTATTCCTCAATAGCAAAAACATGGATCCAACCACGCTGCCCATCAAAAGTAGACTGGATTTTTTAAATGTGGTAAATACACAACATGGAATAATATGCAGCCATAAAGAAAGACAAAATTATGGACTTTCCAACAACTTAGATGGATTTAGAGTCTATCATAATCAGTGATCGATCATAGAAACAAAAAACTGAGTACCACATGTTCTCACTCATAAGCAGACCCTGAACTTTTTTTTTTTTTTTTTTTTGAGTTCGATTCTCACTCTGTCGCCCAGATTGGAGTGCAGTGGCTGCTGCCAGCCACCGCAGCATCCACCTGCTGGGCTCCGGTGATCCTTCCACCTCAGCCTTCCGAGTAGCTGGAATTACAGGTGCGCGCTGGCACGCCCAGCTCATTTTTTGATTTATTTAGAGATGAGGTCTCGCCAAGTTGCCCAGGCTGGTCTAGAACCTGCGGGCTCAGGCAATCCACTCACCTCAGCCTCCCAAGGCGTGGGATTACAGGCTGAGCCACCGAGCCTGTCTTGACCCTGAATATTTATCATAATACTACATGAAAGAGATTGGCAATAGCGGGACGCTGTCAGGGAAGTGGGGGTGTACATAACATCAATAAGGGTACCTGATTTCAAGCCAGGCGAAGCAGCAACTAAAAGGAAACCCAAACTACCTGTACAATGACCACTTATCTACCTCATCCTGAATTGTATCTCGCATCTTTAAAATAAAATAAAATTTTAAATAAATAAGTAAAAGATTTAAAGATTTGTAATAAATAACCGTATCATTGCTCACAGGTGATAAGGTTACCTAGGAAGAAAACTCAAATAATATATAGATAAATTAGAAAATATAACAAAAGAGTATAGACAGATTTCTGAGTATGAAGGTAATATTCAACAAACAACTGCATCTTTACAAATGTAATTTATTCTTCAATGGCATTTACAATGAGCCAGAAAGGTAAATTTTTAAAAAGAAATTTAACAAGATATGCAATTCTTTGAGAAAAGAAGATCATAAATCCACATTGAAAGACAGGAATGCAACCTAAGTAAATGGCGAGAAGGGACATTTTCTTGAAGAGGATGTCTCTGTGTCCCAAATACACCATTTATCTTAAAATTGATGCATGAATTCAGTTCAATTCCAAATAAAATCTCAACAGAATGTTTCATGTAGCTTGAAAGCTGATTCTAGTATTTATATAGAAGAAAAAGAGCCACGAACAGACCAGAACACTCCTGAAGAAGGACAAGAAAGAGCTAGCAGGAAATTTGCTTTTCAGATATGAAGATTTGTAATAAAGCTATGACAAGAAAGAAAGTGTGTTGGCTGGACATGGTGGTTCATACCTGTAATCCCAGCACTCTGGTGGGCAGATTGTTTGAGCCCAGGAATTCGAGACTAGTCTGGGCAACATAAATTAAAAAGTTAGTCATTTCTGGTGTCACACACCTGTAGTCCCAGCTACTTGGGAGGCTGAGGAGGAAGGATCACCTGAGCCCAGGAGGTTAAGGCTACAGTGAGCCATGATTATGCCACTGCACTTCAGCTTGGGTGACAGTGTGAGATAGCAAACTCCCCCCTAAAAAAGCACGTGTTATAAGTACAGGAATAAACAAACAGACAGTATAAAAGAATAGAGAGCCGGACATAGACCCATGCAAATAAGGAGACTTGGTTTATACCAGAGTGGAATTTAGGTTGAGTGATAATAGATGGACTTCAGTCCTGGAACTATTATCTATTTATGTGGCCAAAGAATGAAAATGGATTCCTATGTTCCATCATAACAAAAGTCAATTTCAGGTGGACTTGAAACTTACATGCAAAAGCCAAAACACAATGAAGGAGAATACTATCGTGACTTCAGAGAAAGAAAAGATTCCTCAAACAAGATGCAAAAAAGCAAAAATAATCGAACATTATAATAAATCTAACTATATTTACCATAATACTATAAGAAAGGGATTGACAGTTGTGGGACACTTACAGGAGATGGGGGGGCACATAACATCAATAAGTGTACCTGATCTCAAACCAGGCAAAGTGGGGACAAAGGGGAGGCCCAAACTTTACCTGTACTATAACCACTTATATACCTAACCCTGAATTGTACCCCACATCTTTAAAATAAAAATTTTTTAAAAATTAAGAACTTTTGTTCATAAAATGGTACCATAAAGAGAGTGAAAAGAGAAGCCACAAACTGAATATATTTGCAACACAAATAACTGACAAGGGATGAATATTCAGAACTTCTGAAGAACACCAACGACTCAATAAGGAAAAGTCAAATCATTCGATGTAAAATGGACAAAAGTCAGAGAAAAGGAAACATCAGCGGTCCATAAAATATGAAAATATATGGAAATACCAATTATAATTATAATGAGATACCATTATGCACCCATCAGAGTCTAACAATATCAAATGCTGGTGAGAATGTGGCACAGTGGAAATTCTTATGTACTGCTGGTGGGTTTTACTTTCAGATGTAAACGATATACCCATAAAACACTCGATAGCATGGATAATTAATGAACCACAGCTTCTACACATGAACATCGATGCATCTCAACATCATAATGAGAATGAAAGAAGAAAGTCACGGAAAAGTATACACAGTTTAATTCCATTTCTAGGGAGTTTAAAATCAGGAAGTTTTACCACATGTAAAACAGGAATCACATGGCAATACTACAAAAAAAAGAAAAGAAACGATTAACACAAAAGTCAGGATAATCGTTTTCTGATTGACAGGTAGAGGAATGCCATTGGCGAACACACCACAGAGAACAAAGATACTGGGAATGTTCTCTTTCCTAAGGTGAATGGAGAGTTTCTGGGTATTCATTGTATTATTATTCTTTGTATTCAACATATATGTTATGTATAACCTCTCTGTATGATATACTTTATAGTACATTTTATGCAAAATAATGTAAAAGAAAGAATGTAAGTTGCCAATATATAAAGAGTTCTTGTAAAGTAATAAGTAAAAGGCCAACAGGATGGATGCAGTGGCTCATGTCTGTAATCCCAGCAATTTGGGAGGCCAAGGCAGGAGGACTACTTAAGCCCCGGAGTTTGAGACCAGCCTGGGCAACACAGCAAGACCTTCTACAAAAAAAAAATCTAAAAATTAGCCAGGCATGGTGGCAGGCCTATAGTCCAGCTACTTGGGAGACTGAGAAGGGAAAATCGCCTGAGCCCAGGAGGTGAGCCACAATGGTGTCCCTGCACTCTAGCTTGGGTGACAGAGTGAGATCCAGACTCAAAAAAAAAGAAAGAGAAGAAGAAGAAGAAGAAGAAGAAGAAGAAGAAGAAGAGGAAGAGGAAGAGGAAGAGGAAGAGGAGGAAGAGGAAGAGGAGGAAGAGGAGGAGGAGGAGGAGGAAGGGAGGGAGGGAGAGAGAGAGAGTGAGGGAGGGAAGAAGAGAGGGAGGAGAAAAGGGAGGGAAAAAGATTAACAACCTAGCAGGAAAGATGAGCCAAGTTCTTCAAGGATTCAGCTAAAAATAAATAAGATGCCTTTAAACAGATAAAAAGATGCTCAATTACACTCATAATAAAAGGAAGGCAAATTAAATTAGAACAAGTTACAAGTTTTCTCCTATCCTATTGAATACACAAATGAAATATATAAGGAAAACAGACATTTTTTTTTACAAGGTCAGTGAGAATACAAACTGATACAATGCTTTAGAGGAGCAATTTGGCAAAAGTTACCAAAATTTAAAATCCACTTTTAGGAACCGAGTATCACATGTTCTCACTCAAAAGCAGACCTTGAATAACTATCGTAATACTATAAGAAAAAGACTGGCAATAGTGGGAAACTGCCAGGGGAAGCATGGGATACACCTCATCAACAAGGGTACCTGCATAATGAACATTTGTATACCTAACCCTGAATTGAACCCTGCATATTTAAAATAAAAATTTTTAAATCCACTTTTAGCAATTTATTCTATAAATATAATCACTCATGTGTGCAAAGAAGTGATCTCTCTGTGCCTTGGTTTCTTCATCTATTAAATTATTATTATTAATAGAGTACTTGCAATCTAGATTTATTTTGAAGATTAAATGATTTAATACAGGAAAATATAGGAAACAGTTTCTAGGTAAGATCCCAACAAATGTTAACCATTATCATTGCTATCATTGCCTGTATAATAACATTTGCTGCAGTATTTGTAGACATCAAAACAGTAGAAATTCCCTAAGTGGTCATCAAATATGGTCTAATTAAGTCATAGTGCATTCATACAGTGAAACATTGTGCAGTTGTTAAAATGAATAAGGTAAACATGTGAAAACCTCTTAAAGACAGAGCGTGAGGTTAGGAAAGCATAGCAGGGCAGGGCGTGGTGGTTCATGCCATAATCCCAGCACTTTGGAAGGCCAAGGCAGGAGGATTCCTTGAGATCAGAAGTTTGAGACCAACCTGGAAAACATAACGAGATCCTGTCTCTACAGAAAAAAGAAAAATAGCTGGGTGTGGTGGCACTTGCCTATAGTCCCAGCTACTCGGGAGGCTGAGGCGAAAGAATCCCCTGAGCCCAGGAGATCAAGGCTGCGGTGAGGCATGATGGTGTCTCTGCATTCCAGTCAGGGAGACATAGTAAGACCCTGACCCCCCAAATAAAAAAATTTAAAAAAAAATTTTAAGAAATATCTTGCTGGGCTCAGTGGCTCAGCCTGTAATCCCGTATTTTGGGAGTCTGAGGTGAGTGGATTGCCTGAGCTCACGGGTTCAAGACCTGCCTGGGCAACTTGGCGAGACCTCATCTCCACAGTAAATCAAAAAAAATCAGCTGGGCATGGTAGTGCGTGCCTGTAATTCCGGTTACTTGGAAGGCTGAGGCGGAAGGATCGCCAGCGCCCAGTGGGTTGAGGTTGCAGTGGCCACTGCACTCCAGTCTGGGCGACAGAGTGAGATTCCAACTCAAAAAAAGAAAAAGAAATATCTTTTCCGCAAGAACAAAACAAAACAAAACCTCCCTGTACTGTGGTGTGTCTTTGGCTTTCTCTCTCACTCGTTCTGAAGTGCAGAGTGGCCCAGGATGGTAGACCTCGGAGGGGAGCAACATCTGGTCACTCTGGAGCCAGCCCTTCTCCCCGCCCACCCTGCTGCCTCCTTTACAGTGAGTTTGGTGTCAGAATGCTCCATCCTTAACTGTGATTTCTCCTGGTGGAGAAACAGGAGACTGGGCCACATCACACGTACTTTTTTTCTCAGTATAAAGAACTTACCCACCTCCTCCCAGTAACCAAATTTCACAGGAATGAAATAGCCCTGATATCTGGGCACAAACTTAGGTGAATCTCCCCAGTCCGAAAAAGAGACCATTCCATAATGGATTGGAAGAAAAAGGAACCGAGAACGGGGCCCGTGTGTTCCAAGGGAAGTGCTTCCCAGCCCTAAAGCCTGGAAAGTTCAGGGTGGGAAGGGGAGTTGGTTTGCTTTGAGACCTTGGAGGGACCTCAGAACAGCTCTGGGCCCTCTGCCTGTGGCTGGTGAGTGATTGGTAGATGAGGGGAGGTGGGAGGCCTCCAATCTCTATTTTTTAAGCAAAAATTTCCCAGAGGATGGTAAAAGAGACTCGTCCAAGAGCTGAAATGACCTGGGTGATGGTGACAGGAAGAAAGGTGGGATTCAGCCAGAGACTGAGCTAAAAGAATGAGAAGTGGAAAGACTTGGGGAGCAGAGGTGTGTGTCCGTTCCGCCCCCACGGGAGCAGCCCTCTCAGCCTGGACCCCTTCCTGGCTGGAGGGATCTGAGGGCTGTGTCTCAACTTCCCCTCTGCACAGAGACACTTGTCTGTCTGACAGGCAGGTCAGGAGCCCAGCACTGGGGTCCTGGGCTATGTGGCTTGGACTTGGATCCCTGATGACCCCACCTCTAAGCCAGAGGCAAGGACACAGCCCTGCCAGCCACTTGAGCATCAGTGAGCGTGTGGTGTGGGGCTTGACTGGGAGGTGGCTGTAGACAACAGCCTGTGGGCAGCAGCTCTTGCTATTGTTAGAACCATTACTATTATTTGTCCTCCTTTTCAACTTCACCCTGCTCTGGAAGAGAGGTTCAGAAAGATCTCAGGGTTTCTACCCACGTGACAGAATCTTCAAAGGGATCAGGAAAACATATGAGGAGAGACCCCCTGCAAAACCAGAATTATCTTTTGGAGGACATGTTCCTTGTAATACAGGCTTCCCCCACCAGGTAAGTTTTCTTTTTTCTTTTTTTTTTTTTTTTTGAGTT
>NW_007252870.1:528435-556269 GCF_000164805.1 Carlito syrichta
GCCCAGGCGGGTTTGGAACCCGCGGGCTCAGGCAATCCACTCACCTCAGCCTCCCAAAGGCGCGGGATTACAGGCTGAGCCACCGAGCCCAGCTAGTTTTCCAGAAACCCATCGGCATCAGTGCACCAGCTAGGGTTGTTGTGAGAGGCTGCGTTCGACTTTAGTGAATCTTTTTTGGAGATTCTTAAACACATTTGCCCATTCAACGATGGGTGATTTATGAGTGTACCTGCCCACACTGCACTTGAGTGTTCAGCAATTTTTGACCAAAAAACAGCATGACCCCCATACGCCACCATCCCTATTCACACGATCTTGATCCAAGCAACTTGTTTTTGTTTCTGCAGATGAAAGAAGTCCTCAAAGGGAAACATTTTGCCAATGTGGAAGAGGTGAAACCAAAAATGTGAAAGAGGTGAAACCTAAAAGGCATCCAAATTGATAAGTTCAAACTGTTTTGAGCAGTGGAAAAAGTGTCTCGATAGGTGCGTTGCATCAAACGGAGAGTACTTTGAAGGCAACTGAAGTTTAAACATGTAAGAATCAATACACAATTTTTTATAGATAAATTTTGGGTTTTCTTGGGTCTTCCCTCGTAGCCACTGGAAAGCAGCCCCTAGCCCCCCCACCACCACCCCAGTCGTAACCTAGTCCAGAAATGAGATTATAAACACTTTGAATATGGCAGGTCCTTGTTTTCTTGTTAGTCTCATGATCTCCATGTGGTCTTCATTTTCTTTTCCTTTGTGACTTTAAAAAAATTAAGTCCTCTGACACATGCTGAAAAGTATATAAAACATTATGCCCTGTACTAATTAAGGTAGGCAAATCTTAAAGTTTCCATGGCTTCACTTGAGAGAACTTGTTCCTTTGTAAAGACAAAACAGGTGTTCCTGAACTGTGATGGGGGTGGGACACGAGGGGAGGGTCTCTGCTCCAGGGAGTCACTCAGGGACTCCGATGACAGCATCTCCACCATCTTCACCATGTGGCCTCCAAGATTTCATTTTCCAAATGAAAAGCCTGGACTTGGGAAAGTCACATGGCTCATCATGGCAGAGCTGGGGTTTGATCCCAGCTAGTGGTCCAAGCTTTTAGTCTGCATCATCTGCCACCCTGGGGATCATGGTTTGTTGGGCTAGGTCTAGAAGGGGTATTTATTTATCTATCTTAAGTCAGGGTCTCGCTCTGTTGCCCAGGCTGGAGTGCAGTGCCACGATTATGGTTCACCACAGCCTCGACCTCCTGAACTCAGGCAATCCTTCTGCCTCAGCCTCCTGGGCAGCTGGGCCTACAGGCGCCTGTCCCCATACCAAGCCAATTTTTTCATTTTTCATTTTTTTTTTGTAGAGACGGGGTCTTACTATGTTGCCCAGGCTGGTCTGGAACTCCTGGGTTTAAGCAATTCTCCCACCTCAGCCTCTCAAAGGGCTGGGATTAGAGGTGTGAGTCACGGCATCTGGCCAGGAAGAGACATTTAGATGCAAAGGAATGCCTCCTAGTGGTAGTGTTATCATCTGAAGCCCTCTGAGGGGTTCGGGTACTGGGTACTGTGCTAAGTGTTCTGCAAGAAAGATCATCTCTCACCCTTACTGTTGTTATCCCTGTTTTCCAAATGAAAAGCCTGGGCTTGGGAAAGTCACATGGCTCATCGTGGCAGAGCTGGGGTTTGATCCCAGCTAGCGGTCCAAGCTTTTAGTTTGCATCATCTGCTACCCTGGGGATCGTGAGCACTCACCGTTCTTACCTCAGCACTGTCTCCCCTCTCCTAGCAAGTGTGCAATGATCTCCCTCTAAAGGACTACACTGCTGCCCACTTTCAGTCTGTGTGGTTAATGTGGGGCTCCATCCTTAATCCGGAAATGAACACACGATGAAGACCTACCCAATTCAAATATCACATTCTCTTGGCCATGGTAGTTGGCCACACTTGATGAGTTACAACTAACCCTTTGCTGAGACTTGAGCCCTGGGAAGGCTTGAGTGCTGGAATTCCTGGGGACCATCTTGCCACCACAAAGGGAAGTTTATTCTGAAGGTAGAACCAGAACACTGGAAACAAAGCCACAACATGGGAAAAGAGAAACAGACCTGATTATCTTTTTTTGATCCCCTGGATCAAGCCATACCTGAAGTCCTGAGTATTTTAGTTTACATGAGCCAATAAACTTTCAGCTGAGCCAACTTGAATTGTTTTCTGATACTTAAATAGAAATAGTCTAAACATTTACTATTCACAAATGTTTGAGAAAATGCGCTGCACTGAGGTTAAATGATTCTCAAATTGTCTGAACAGCTAAAGGCATTAATCCTTTGAAGACCTAGAAAATGTCTTCTGTAACATAGCTTTCCATCCTCTCATCTCCTAACTAGAGAGCACAAAAAGAACCCTGCCCAGCTGCAGAACGAGACCCCTCACCCTACTTCCACCCAGTGCTGAAGGGGGAGGGGAGAAAGTCTCTCTCTGTAAGTGTTGACCCCTGCGATATCTGATCTCAGGACATGAGGGTCTCAGTTTAAAGTGATAACACAGCCAAAATTATTCTGAACAAAGATATAAAAAAAATTGAATGTAGATTTAGCTGAATCCCAATTATAAAAAGAAAAATCACCCATTCCGTCACTGAAAATAAATTCAATGATCTTTTCAGCTACCAAATTCAGAAGGCAGGAATCTCGTCCTTCTTCATTTGGGTCTGCGCTGTGCCTTTTCCCTCCCAGAGTTAGGAAAGAAAACATTCTCACTTCCAGTTGCCGGTTCCCCATGTAGCCGCCTCTGTCCACTGGCCCCACCCCATACTCATTCTTAGGCTGGGGGCCTCCAAGCCGTAAATCTACCCTTCAGCACGAGTGGCCTGTGGCTCACAGGGGCCCCGTGGGCTCCCTGAGCCAGCCCTGGCCAGCTTCTCTGTAGAGCTGGCTTCTGCCCAGGGTCCAGCTCCAGGGAGGGGCGGCTGGGCAGGGAACGAGTCCAGGCCCCAGGCCAGCAGAAGAGCACAGATGGCAGAGGGCGGAGACCGTTGACTGTGAACTCTGCTTTTAAATGAATTTTAAGATTGAAATATAACTCACAAACCGTAAACTTTACCCTTTTAAAGTGTTCCATCCAGTGTTTTTTAGTACTATCTTCACATGCAACTGTAATTTGCATGTAATTCCAGAATGTTTTCACCACTCTGAGACGAAGCCCCCTGTACCTATCAGCAAGTCAGTCATAAAGAAGGAAAATGCCCCTCCCTCGCTCCTGATGCCAGCATTTCCCCTCTCCCGATGTGGGAAGAAAACATCCTTATTTTCTTCATAGTGGAGAGGATGAGGTGAGGAAGATCTTGTTTGTTTGTTTGTTTGTTTCTTTGTTTGCTTGAGTCAGGGTCTCACTCTGTAGCCCAGGTTGGAGTGCAGTGGCATGATCACAGCTCACCATAGCCTTGACCTCCCGGGCTCGATTGATCCTCCAGCCTCAGCCTCCCGAGTAGCTGGGACTACAGATGTGCACCACCACGTCAGCTAATTTCTTGAATTTTTTCTAGAGATGAGGTCTCACTATGTTGCCCCAGCTGGTCTAAAACTCCTGGGCTCAAGCAATCCTCCCACCTGGGTCTCCCAAAGTGCTGGGATTAGAGGTGTGAGCCACCACATCCCGTCAGAGATGATCTAATTGCTAGTCATTCCCTTTCTCTTGGACTTTGCCATTCAAACACAAGAACAGAGGCCCAAACAGGTGAGTCTTTCTAGGGACGGAGGAAACTACACATCTATGACAAATTACAACCCATGGTCCCTGGGAGAGAAATTCCCTCCTTAGGGAGACTGGGAACCGTAACTTGGTGAGGTTTGTTTGTTTTTGTTTGTTTGCTTGTTTTTGGTCAGAATCTCACTCTCTGTCCAGGCTGGAGTACAGTGGCATGATCACAGCCACTGCAGCCTTGACCTACTAGGCTCAGGCAATCCTTTCACCTCAGCCTTCCAAGTAGCTGGGACTACAGGAGTGCTCCACCACACCAGCTAATTTTTTAATTTATTGTGGAGACGAGGTCTCACCAAGTTGCCCAGGCTAGTCTCCAACCCCTGGGTTTAGGTAATCCTCTCGCCTCTGCCTCCCAAAGTGCTAGGATTACAGGTGTGGGCCACCATGCCCAGCCTGCTTTTTTCCTTTGTGTGAGGGAAGCAGGTGCCTAGGGTGACACACTTAAGAAGCTTCTTACCCTTAGAGTTATGCAGACACAGGCTCCATTGCAAGTTGACTGAGTCTTATTTCAGATCTGATAATCACCTGGAGGTCATGGGCAATGCAAGGGAGAAGGTGCTCAGGAGGGAGACCTTGGGCTTCCTGTCCATATGTCATTTGAGGACTCAAACTGCTTTGAATTTCAGTTGAAAATAAAGGACAAACCTCAAGTTTGTGAACTCAATTATAATCTTATTCCAGGGAAATGTGAGTTGTCTTTTGTCTTCTGTGTTACTAACCTTGAACGTATTGATGGCCCAGGGTGGATTCCAGGGAAAGAAGTGATTTAATTGCGTAGGGAGGCATTAGCAGAGACATGGGCCTATATCTTCTCCCAAAAATCTGTTTTCATTGCAGTAATTCAACTTTACAAGCTCACTTGACATTGTCCTCTGATGGCTTGCAAGGTTCATTTTCCTCCTTTCTCGACTCTATTCAACAAACATCCCTCGAAAGCCTCCTAGGGTCTAGGCAGAGGGCTAGGCAATGGGAATTCAAGAAAAATGTTCTTTGTGCCCTAAGAGGTCAGTTTAAAGAAGAAGACAGTCTCAGAAACAAACCTTGAAGGCCCAGTTCTATGACAGATGCATTTACAAAGATCAATGAATGAAACAAAGGAAGTTCATCATGGCGTTATTATGTCTAATTACAGGGAAATGACCGGAGAGAGCACAAGGGAATTACACTGGCTGGTACAACTGCATAGGAAAGCATGTCCCATTTGAACTGAAGGAAAGAGTAGCAGCGCCATCTCCCCAGATACACACACATGCACATTCACACACATGCACACATGCACACATATGCACATATACCGGGGGGACACCCCCCCAAAAAACTGAATTTTTTTTTTTTTTTTTTGGAGAGCGAGGAGCGGGCCTTTTGTTGTACAGGCTTCCCCGGCTAGGTAAATGTTCTAGGAACCCATCGGCATCAGTGTACCTGCTAGTGTTGTTGTGAGAGGTTGTGTTCATCTTCGGTGACCTTTTTTTTTTTTGGAAAGTCTTTCAACGTGTTTGCCCATTTCAGGATGAGTGATTTATGAGCATACCTGCCCACACAGTGCTGAGTGTTCAGCAGTTTTTGACCAAAACCAGCATGACCCCTGTGCCCTACCCTCCCTATTCATGTGATCTCACCCTGAGTGACTTTTTTTTGCTTTCCCAGATGAAAAAAGTCCTCAAAGGGAAATGTTTTGCCGATGTGGAAGAGGTGAAACTAAAAACGGCAGAAGCACTAAAAGGCATCAAAATTGACGAGTGCAAAAACTGTTTTGAGCAATGAAAAAGCATCTAGACAGGTGTATTGCATCCAACAGGGAGTACTTTGAAGGTGACTGAAGTCAAAACATGTAAGACTAAATGCACAATTTTTTGTAAATAAATTCCAGGGTTTTTTTGAGTCCCCCTCACACACACACATGCACATACACACACACCCACTTACTCTTCTTACAAATTCCAAGCAAAAGTCTTTGACATCACAGGAGTCCATTCTGACATATGTTTTGCCCACATCGTGTTTTAAATTTGCCTTTCTCTACACTTAAAATAGAAGATTTCAGATTTTTCAAAAGATAACATGGTCTCCTGGCTTCTCATATTATTTTGTAGCATAAGGACGATGGGAGTGCCCACCCTGCGAAGCTGCGGTTGGCTGGAGCCACACCGCAGGCTCCCCCGTGAGGTGGGTCATGTGCTGGCCAGTGCCACTGTTCCTACCCACTGGCATCTCCCAGCACTGTGGGTCACCACTGATCATCCTGTAACTGACCAGATGGACTTAGCAAAAATGTCAATTTCCTGACTACTGCATGCATTTCAAGTTTGACCTCCTTGTAAAAAACAGAATTGTCTCTGAGAATGAATGTCTGAATCTGGTAAAGGTGTGTGTGTGTGCGCGCTCGTGTGTGTATGTGTGAAAGAGACAGAGAGACAGAGAGAAAGGGAGAGAAAGAGATCCAGTTTAATCTCTGAATTAGCAGCCAGAAAAAAATCATGACCACAGTGGTGAAGAAACCATAAAGAAGCAAGACTTGGTGGACCCACACCAGCTCCGGATGGTTCTGCAGAACACAACATGTCGAAGACACATGGTGTCTTATTCTGTGGGTCTTAGGGACCACCATGGCTTAATTTCTTGCCTGGGTAAATTAGATCTGTGGGAATGAGCCATGGGAGAGGAATGGGCCCTGGGGCAAGGTCAACATCCATGGTTCAGGAAAATAATCTTTCAAAATCCGGGTGAGATTTTGAATGGACAGGGTCAAAGAAAGAGAACCTGTCATCATCATAAGAGGTTTGTTCCCTGGGACTTTCCTTTCCTTCTTATGGGGTAATCCCATCAGTCAGTCAAGCCCAGCACACCTCTGAAACTGTGGGCATCATAGGGGGAGTACAAGACCCTGGAATCAGAAAAGGTGAAGGTTGAACACTTGAGACAAGAGACAACAGTCCCAGAGTTCCAGGGCATGGGCCACACAGCATGAGCTGTGGCCCCTGAGGAACAGAGACCCTTGTGGAGGAAAGTGAAGCATGTCAGAGAGCTGACAGGTTGTCAACTCCTCGCAGAAAGGAAGAACCACCCTGCACGTTCACACACACCAACCTGAGGCTGATGCTGGAGTACGCTTCAAACACTGGGCTCCTCATCCAGACTACATTTCCCAGACTGCCTTGCAGTGGATTGCTACCATGTGACTGAGGGTTGGCTAATGGGATATGGGCAGAAGTGATGATGTCACCTCTGGGTCTTGCCCCTAACTCACTCCTGGCCAATCCTCTCCTCTTTCTTCTTGCGTGTTAATCAAGGCCAAGGATCCACTGGGAGACTCCAGGACCTTGGAATATTATGCTGAGTGACTGTGTGGACAGCACCTCCTCCTCCCCAGTGACCTACACTGAACCATGACATGAGCAGGACATAACCCTCCATGAGACCAAGTCCCTGAGCTGTGGCAGTGGTCTCGTGTTGCAGTTAGCCTCCTATGACTAATACAATCACAAGGGAGATGGCCTTGATGGGAAGGAGGAAGACACAGACGCTTGGGTCAAATCCAGTTGCTTCTGTTCAGGGGTACAGACTCATGGATATCGCTTTTACTAAAAACAAAATAATGGGAAAGAGAAAGAGAAAAACAGAGATGGAGAGAGACACACACAAGCAGAGGAACTGAAAGAGAAGCAGACTCCAAACGATGTCCAGAAAGATGTTTAGAAAAAGACGGAGCCAAAGTCGTTGTTCATGAAGATGAATGGATTTTATGACCTCCAAGTCAGCTAGCTGGCCAGCCCAGTGTGGCCGTGGTTGAGGCTAGGGGTACATTTGTCTCTGTGTAAGAAGACAAGCTGGAAGCTCAGCAGGGGCCAGCTTGTGGGATGCTGCCCGGTGGTTCTGAGACACCAGATACAGCATGTTGGCAGTGATGGTGACACAGTCCCACCGAGTCGTCCCTGATCTGAAACCCAGGGGAAGCAGGAGCTCTCAGCGCAGGGCCTGAGCATACTCCTGGAGTCTCACCTGTGCAGGTGGGTGTGTATGCGCACGTGTGTGTGTTTGCACACATGTCTGCCTGCATGCTTCATGTTCAGGGCTGCCTGGTACCCCACTGGCATACCATAGTCCAAGGAAGGTACACAAGCTTTTGGAAACAAATAGTCCTGTATTCAACAAATGTCTTTTGATCAGAGCCCTTGCTGTGCAGGCCCTCTTCAGGCACTGGGAATAGCAGTGACAAGGACAGACAGAAAACTGCCTGCCCTCATGGCGTCACATTCTGGTGAGGTGAGGGACAGCAGAGAAGCTGGTCACTGAGTACATAAGGAAATGTGTCAGAGGTGAGATGCTCGTGGAGAAGATAAAACCAGGTGATGCTGTAGCCTGTTATACAACTGGGAGAAACGGTCTTCCAGACAGGCAGGGAGGTTGGGCTCCCAGCAGAGGTCACTCCCCACCCCGCGAAGGAACTTGGGGTGTCTGGGGATGGCCCAGAGACCTGCGTGGAGAGTGGTGGGCCAGGCATAGAGTCCAGGAGGTGAGGTCAAAGAGGGAGACTGCAGCCAGGCCACGGAGGCCTTGCAGGCCCTTGCAGAAAGTTCCATTTTCATTCTCAGGCTGCGGGAAGCCACCAAAGGTCTTTAGCAGAGAAGTGACACCATCAGACTTATTTTTCTTAAGCTTCTTCTGGAAGTTCTGTGATGAGGGTATTGTAGTGGGCAAGAGGGGAATGAGGAAGCTAGGATGGGTCTCACAGGGGTTCAGGAGAGGGAAAGCAGTGGATGAAGACTTGGTCCACGCACCCCAGCTCAGTCCCAGGCTCCCTGATCCAACCTGTGAGTTTCTTTCTGCGCCTCTCAGGGTGACAGACACAATGCCAGGCACACTGGGCTTTGGCAGAAGACTCGCTAGCTATGTGGTGGTGGGCAAGTAATTCACTTTCTCTGGGCTTCTGTGTTCCCCATGGTAAGATGGAGTGCTTACCCAGAGCAGCACTGCAATGACAGTAGCCCAAACAGGTGGTGTCCATGTCCAGGGTCCCAAAAGAACAGAGCCATTTGATGCTCCAAGGACCTTGTGAGCCACAGAGAACACCTGAGTACTTGTTTCTGAGATGTCCAGTGATGGGCCAGATGCTTAAGCTCTGCTATAGGGTCCAGATTGAAGCCCGTTGCCCTCTCCTCCCCTCTCCAACCACACAGGGCCTCACCAAATGCCTGTCCCTCAGTGGGGAAACAGGAGAAAGCAGGCCGGGCCAGGGCAGGCACCAGGCCCTCTCTGAGGGACGGGGAAGGAGCTGGGGCTGGGGAGGTGGAGGACATGGCTCACTCAGCCAGCCACAGCAGCTCCCAGGAGGAGACGTTCAGGAAATGGACCCACCCTCCTGTAGCTCCGGCAAGGATATCTAGCCCGATCCCACTCACACCCCCAAACCCCACACAGGGAGGATGGGGAGGAGCTGAGAGAAAGGAACGGGGGTCAGTGGGAGGTTAAGAGGGGACATAGAGGGTCCTGGGAGGTAAAGTGGGAAACTCATCAGGGCTTGATGCACAGTGGAAGTCTCAGCTAGGAGGCATCAGTGAGGCGGTGCCTAGAAGGGGGCATGGACAGTCCGTGGGAATCTTGGGGGGGGGTTAGAGGGGCCACTCAGAGGGCAGAGCTGCCACCAGCCACAGCCCATATGCCCTCAGCGTGTGCCGTTTCCCTGCGTGTTGGCCCAGACAGGACCAAGTAGAAGCTCCTACCGCCTATTGGAAGGCCTCCTGCTAACGAGACAGCCCAGAGGTGCACGGAGCCAACACCCACTCAGGGCCCTCAACCAGTGGCTGGGGGTCCTAGCATACAGCACCTTGCTCCCAGTCCAGCAGTAGGTGGCCTCAGAGGCATGCTTCTGCCTTGTCTTCCAGAGCCGGGCAGGACAGAGCCTCAGTGGCCCACACTGAGGCTGGCCCCCAACGTAGGCCTCCTGCCCTGCCCTGTCCCCTGACCCCGTTCCCCTCTCCAGCGCGTTCTAGAATCATCTTTCAAATAAACTACTTGTATTCCCATCCTCCTTCCAAGGTCTCCAGTGGGAGAAGGGGAGGGAGTAAACAGTGGGCATTGGGAAGTTGGGGTCAGCCTTTCCACGGGAGGTTGACACCAAACACAACCCCAAGGCTGATGTCGGAGATGCCAGTCTGGGCCCTGCTCTTCTGCTCCTCTGTAGGGTGGAGCTCATCAGCTCCAGCATGAGTGAAGTGCAGAGGGTGAGGAGCTTCCCTTCGGACCTTGGACTCAATGTCCCAGGGAGGCTGGGGACAGAGCGGGGTCCCAGGCCCCTCCCAACATCAAAAGCCAGACGGGAGGAGTCTTGGAGAATAGGCTGGTTGGGATATATCCTGGTTTTCTGGATACTTTCAGACTGGGTGGTGGACTCAAGCACCAAAGCCTTTGAACTGGGGTGTGTGGGGTGGGGAGTTTCTGTCAGGGGGTCCCGGGACTCATGTTGCTGCTGTGAGAGCGGTGACCTTGCTAGGGAGCCCGGACACCACCCTCAGCCAGAGGATGTCCAAGAAAAATCCCCTACCTGTGTGAGGTTGCTGAGACTTCATCTATGCTTGAATTCATTTTGTGTGTGTGTGGGTGGGTGGGTGCATGTGTGAATAGAGTTACATACTCTTTATGTTGCCTGGGCTAGTCTCAAACTCCTGGGCTCAAGTGATTCCCCCACTGTCACCTCCCACAGTGCTGGGATTACAGGCACGAGCCACTGCACCTGCTTTTTTGAGGTTTTTTTCTGAGTTGAGGTCTTACTCTGTCACCCAGGCTGGAGGGCAGTGGCATGATCACAGCTACCGCAGCCTTGACCTCTTGGATTAGGCGATCCTTCCACCTCAACTGGGACTACAGGCGTGTGCCACTACATCTGGCTAATTTTTTTGATTTTTATGTAGAGATGAGCTCTTTCTGTGTTGCCCAAGCTGGTCTCAAACTCCTGGGTTCAAGTAATCCTCCTACCTTGGCCTCCCGAAGTGCTGGGTTTACAGGTGTGAGTCACCTAACCTGGCCAAATTCATTCTTGTGTCACTGTTTCAGCAAATATTGGTGGAGCAACTGATAGTTGTTGCCACCCCATCCGCCCCCAAGGCACAGCAGAGAACAAGATAGGCAGGGTTCTCACCTTCAGAAACATTTCAGTCTCAGTCAAAAATGGTCATAAATAAGAAGGCACACCGATTAAGTGCATTTGAGAAAGTTCCCGCGAAGGAAACAAGATGACATATTAGGAGCTAAAAGAGAAACCCACTTTGAAGGCTGATAGACTGATCAGGCTGATCTCTGGAGATGTCCTTGTGATATCTGAGCTGAGACCTGAACGTATGAAGGAACCAGCTGATGGAACACTACCTGCCCTGAAAGAGACCTAAGGTTAATGATTCAATGCATACACACTGAGCGGCCCCACACACCAGACACTACTGCAGACGAGAGCTCATTTAATCCTCACAGCTCCAGGAAGATGCTGTTAGGGTTCCCATTTACACATGAAAAAACTGAGGCTCAGAGTATAACATGACTGGCCCAAGGTTGCACAGCTGGAATTGGAAGCCAGAAGGACTCAGTTTGCACAGACAACTAGAACTGAGTCCATATGAAGCAGGAGTCATGTTCTACCATGAGCACTGAGGAACAGAAGTGCCCGCAGGCTGCGAGAGAAGAGTTGAAGTCACTGCTGGGAGAGAAGTAGAAGCCAGATACAAAGGGGATTCCTCCCTCTGCAGGTCTGGGTCTGGCCATAAGGTCCTTGCCTGCGCTGTTCTTTGAACAGATTCCCTACTCTTCCTTCTTAGGTCCTGACTACCGCTCACCCAGCTTAGAGGCCACCTTCCAGGTCTTCCAGGAAGCCTTCCCTGATCTGCCAGGCCTGAGTTAGGATCCTCCAACCTGGGCAGCGTAACAAGATCCCATCTCCACAAAAAATTAGCCAGGTGTGGTGGTGCACACCTGTAGTCCCAACTACTTGGGAGGCCGAAGAGGGAGGATTGTTTGAGCCCAGGAGTTCAAGGCTGCAGTGAGCTATAATCATACCAGCCTGGGTGACAGAGTGAGACACTGTCTCTTATAAAACAAAAAATCCTTGTCCACAAGCCACTTGCAGAGCAGCAACTGCATAGTGTTAAAATAGTCTCTTTACTCATGGAATGTTTCCTCCTCATGATATTCACATGGTTACAGCAGAATCACAAGCCTAGTAAATGGCCCCACACTGGCCACTGGTGATTGGCCTAGAGGCAGGCATCTGACAGAAGTTCAGCCAATTAGAAACCTCCCCTGGAACTTTGGAATTGAAACACAGAAGGAGGAGTCAGTTTGTACAGACAAATAGAACTGAGTGCATATGAAGCAGGAGTCATGTTCTACCATGAGAACTAAGGAACAGAAGGGCCCGCAAGCTGAGAGAGAAGAGTTGAAGTCACTGCTGGGAGAGAAGTAGAAGCCAAATACAAAGAGGAAGAATTTCCTGGGCTCCCCACAATCTTGGGCCAGGATTCCAGCCCATCCCTGGCTCAAGTCTGACTCTTGGAGGCCAGGCACTCCCGCAGGGTCCTGGTTTCTGTTTCTCACAACCAAAAGCCTCCAAATGCAAGATGCTCAGTAAATACTTACTACGTGAATAAAGTATTTCAAACATGGTGCTGGTTCCCCTGTCTCACTGAGTCTTTCCTTGGTGTTCTGTTAATTTGGAGAAGAAGAAGAATAACAATAAAACAGACCAGCTCAGCTAGCAGGCTCTCTGAGCCCAGAAGAGGAGAGGGTGCAGCCCTCAGCAAGAGACCCCAGCATATGGCCTGAGAGGTGTCAAGCCCCTCTTCCTTTGCTGAGAAGTGGCCTCCACACTCCCCTTGACAGAAGGTCACAGGCGTGAAACGGGTCCCTCCCAGTGACCTGGCCAGGTCTTGGGTGTGAGCTGCAGGAGGCGGCATGGGTTTGCTCGGGAGCCAGAGGTCACCAGTCAGAGCGGATGCTTTGAATTTAGACCCGGGTTTATGAGCCGCAGCGGCCGCCAGCGAGGCCAGGACCCAGCCCTTCCCAGGCCAGGGGCCGCTGGGAGGAAGGCACACTTTTAATGGAGTGCCTGTTTCTCCCAAATATTACGCTAGGCAGGGAGTTTGGACCAGAATGAAAGCAGAGGGTCTAATTTTAGACTGTACCTATGAATGAAACTTGACCCAGGCTGGGGAGGAAATACCTTCCACCAGCCCGTGCCAGGGCCAGTGTGTATGATTTTCTGCTAAATTAGGCAGCTCCTGCAAACAGGTTACCACGGGGACTCAGGCTTTTTTTCCCTTCTTTTCCCCATGAAATTGGTCAGACTCTTTATTTCTAATTATACATCCCTCCTCCCCTCATCCCCCTTCTTTTACGAAAGCTCCTGGTCACCCGTCCCTGCATGTTCCGGCTAGTTAACTGTCTGTTCTTCCTCTTTCTTTTGCCCCACCCTTTCCCAATGCAGCCTTACCTTGGGCCAAGAGCCCAAGACATTAGGTCTAGTGATGTGGAACTCTAGAGCCTGGGGTGCCACTCGACCAGAGCCAAGTGCCAGCTTGATTGGGATAAGACAGTAGCCAGACCTAGACTGTGGAGTCAGTGAGGCAAAGCCCACATCTGTCCTGTCCATGGCTGCCTCCCAAGTGTCCAGCACAGAACCTGGCAAGGATCTGGGCTCAGTCAACACCTATCAGCTCTTAAGGGAAAGATATCTGCCCTCTCAGGTGCTGCATCTGAGCTCAGTTTGAGTACAGCACAGGTTATCTTCTGGCTCAAAATATCTACCCTCTTTTTTTGTTTTTTTCTTTTAAATGATGTGGCAAGCATCACCCAGGAGCAAAAGAAGAGTGTGAACCTCCACCACCATAGACATCAACCCTCAGCAGAGAGGGAAAAGACAGCCCACAGAAGCCAACAGGCCAGGGCTCCAATTCTAGCACCATCTCTTCCTGCCTGTGTGATCTTTGGTGCACCTCCCATCCTCAGTAAACCTCGGTTTCCTCCTCTATAAAATGGGATAGCTACCCCAACTCTTCAGAGTGCCCTGCCCCAGTGACTTTTCCCCCAGAATGTTCCCCCATCTCTCTTTCCGGTTCCAGCTCCAACCGAGGCTGGCCAGACTTGGGGGCGAAGGCAGAATCACGTAAGCCAAGCGGGACAGAGGCTGGGCCGCAATTCAGTTCCCAGTCTGGGGTGAGCCTTGGCCAGGCTAAGGTTCCGGTTCATCTGCAGTCGGACTCCATGGCTTTGGAGCGAAAGCCCATGGAGTGTCTAAGGCAGCCCTTGAGACCGGGCAGCTCTGGGGCACTGACGGTGGTAAGGGCCTCGGTGGTGACAACTGTCACTCTAGCAATGAGATGGGCCCGTGTTGGTTGGGCGTGGAGACGACCCAAGTGCCAACCACGCCTCCCTCTCTGGCAAGCCCTGACCATTTGCTTGTCGTATGTTGAATGACTCAGCCATTTGGGACCCATTTTCCCTTCTCTAGAAACCTTCCCAGCAATGTTCCTGGGGTGGGAAAAGAAACTTCCCTAGAAGATGTGTTTATCTCTGAGCATTTATTTTCTTTTGGGGATTTGGGTAGAACACTTAGTGGAAAAAAGGGGACATACTCGACACTCACATTGGCTTCTTAAAAAGTATACTGTGCCTGTCTCTCTCTATGCTATCCTTCCCACAAATGCACCCCCCCGAAAGAGTCAGCCACCTCTCTTTAATAGTTCTTTGCTTTTCTTTTGTCATTTTTTCCTTCTTTCTTTCCTTCCTTCATTCTTTCCTTCTTTCCTTTCTTCTTCTTCCTCGCCTTTTTCTTTTGTTTGAGTCAGGGTCTCACTGCAGTGCAGTGGCACAATCACAGCTCACCACAGCCTTAACCTCCTGGGCTCAGATGATCCTTCTGACTCAGCCTCCTGAGTAGCTGGGATTACAGGGGCATGCCACCACTGCAGGCTTTTTTTTTTTCCTGTAGAGACAAGGTCTTGCTATGTTACCCAGGCTGGTCTCAAACTCCTGAGCTCAAGCAATCCTCCTGCCTCAGCCTCCCAAAATGCTGGGATTATAGGTGTGAGCCACCAAACCCAGTCCTTCGTTCCCTTTTTCTGCTCTTCTTTCTCTCTTTCTTTTTAAATTTCTTCCTTCTTCCCTCCCTCCCTCTCTCCTTTTCTTCTCTCTTTCTTTCAGTTCATTCCTTCCTCCTGCCTTCTTTCTTTCCTCTCTCTTTTTCTGTGTTTCTTCTTTTTTGAAAAATACAATTCAGCAAGCCTGTCTTAAATACCTCTTGTGTGTCAGTGTTCTGTGGGACGTGGGTAAAAGTTTTATGACAGCCTCACGCTGCAAATGCAGATCTACTCAGTCAGTGCTGATTGAGCACCCACGACATACCAACAACTGTACTAAGTACACACTTATCTTGTGGGGAAAGAGGCTTGGAAGCAAAGGAAGACACTGGGAGCAGGCATGAGACAGCACAGAGGAGGATGTGCCTGACTCCACTGCAGGGTCAGGAAAGGGGTCTTCAGAGAGGGGTGTCTGAGTAAGGCTTTGAAGGTTGTAGAGGAGTTCACATTGCAGCCAAGAGAGGAGTAAGTATCTCAGGGAGACAGTGCCGTGGCACAGAATATGACAGAATATGGTCCATTATTGGGTTGCACAGGGAAATCTGGGGTGGACTCCCAAGGGGTACAAGACACATGAGAGCACAATACAGAGCAGAGCAGAGCAATGAGGATGGGGCTCAGGGTTAACTTAGAGGGGCTTGGTCAGGGAAGACAGCCTGGGGGAGGGGCTTGTGAGAGGTCCTTTCATAATAATATTGTTTCCTCAGGAAAGGAAAAGTGATTGGGGTCAGGAAGGGAGACGCTCTACAGCAGTGCTCCCAAGAGCACATGGGCACTTCTGAAAATACAGATTCCAGGCCCTATTCCCAGAAAGCCGGGTATCTGTATTTTTTAAAACTCTCTAGGATTCTGATCTGGTCAAAGTTGAGGTCAACTCAACAGCTCTGGAAGAAGGGACAGTCTGAGAAGGTATTTGGGAAGAAGGACACTGCAAGCTGCCATGGGAAGAAGCAAGACAACACGCTGACACTTAGTCATGAAGGACCCCTGTCAGGCTCAGAAGTCTCATGTTCATCCACTCTTTCGTGGAAGTCACTGAAAGGTTTTGAGCAGGGGCAGCTGTGGGGGTGCAATCAGGGTGAAGAATGCCAGAGGGGTTAGAGGCAGGCTACCGGTTACAGGATGTAGGCCAGGGGAGATACACAGCCCTGACCTGCGTGGTGGCAGGCAACAGGTTTCTGGACCTGTGGAGGACAGGTTGGATGTCATCAATCCTGGATCTCTGTCAAGGGCACTGACCCTCGAGCATCCATCTGCCGAGCACTTGTCAAGTTCACTGTCATCATGATGACATCATTATGGCACTCATGATGGTAATGTTATGTGGCAACTTGGCTGGGCCATGATGTCTGGATATGTGGTCAAAAACTATTCAGCATGTTTCTGTGTGAGGGTTCTTGAATGAGATTAAAAGTTAAATTGGTCGATTTTAAGTAAAGCGGATTGTCCTCTGTAGTGTGAATGGACCTCACCCAATCAGTTGAAGATAAGAATGGAAGAAAAAGCCTGACCTTCCCTGTGCAAGAGTAAATTCTGCATCAGATGGCTCTCAGACTTGAGCTGCAACATTACCTTTCTTCTGGGTCTCCAACCTCCAGTCCACCCTGCAGGTCTTGAACTTACCATCTCTATAATCATGTGAGCCAATTTTTTAAATGTTCTCTTCAGCCAGGCACAGTGGCTTATGACTGTAATCCCAGCACTTTAGAAAAACTGAAGCAGGAGGATGGTTTGAGGTCAGGAGTTTGGCCAACTTGGGCAACATGGTGAGACAAAGACTCCATTTCTACAAAAAAAAACAATTAGTCAGGCATAGTGGTAGACACCTGTAGTCCCAGCTATTCAGGAGGCTGAGGTGGGAGGATCACTTGAGGCCAGGAGGTTGAGGCTGAAATGAACTATGATTGTACCACTGCACTCCAGCATGGGCAATAGAGTAAAACCCTGTCTCTAAAAAAAAAATGTTCAATCTCTCTTCATATATATATAAATATACACATACATATATATGTGTATATTTATTTGAGTACAAATATAAATGTATGTTCTCTCTTCACATATGTAAATATTTATAAATAAATCTCTCTTCATGTATATAAGTAAGTATCTATGGAGTACAGGTGTATATACTTTATTGGCTCTGTTTCACTGGAGATAAATACAGTAAGGATGCCTCAACTCCTGTACCAACCCGCAGTTTCAACAGAGCAGGACTTTCTTGCCAGCATCAGCACAGGGATGCCGCTTAGCCAATCCATAACAACCAGCCTGGTGCCATCTTATCAAAGCCTTACCTTGTTTCCTGCAAGAGCCTGGTGCCATAAAACTGGGTGTACATCTGGATTTTCCTTGCATAAACTAAAATCTCTTAAGTAAACTCAAGTGTATCAGGCAGGATGCTTTCAGCAAAAAACCAAAAACCTCAACTCATAAGCCATAGTAAATATTTAGTTCATGTAGTAGAGTCCAGGGGCAGAGCAAGCTCTAGGACTGGCACTATAGCAGCTCAGCATTGCCACCAGAGTGAACTCCTCAGTCTCTCCCTGTCTCAGTGTTAGTTGATCCTCAGCCTGGTGGGAGCATGGCCACTGTGGTTCCTGATGTCTCATCCAGACACTGCAGCATTCTGTCCAAACTTTCTATTGGACAGAAAGGCAAAGTGGGAGATCCTTGCTTCCTGTGGCTGTCTCCCAGGAGAGAGAAAACTCTTCCCAAAAGCCCACAGTAGATTCTCCTCATAGCTCATTGGCCAGAATTGGGTCACATGGCCACTTCTGAACCAAACACTAGCGAGGTGGGTGAAATCCCATTAATTGACTTGGACTAACTACTTTGCATGAGTTGCATGTTAGAATGCATGAAGACAACTGAGTTCATTGTCCCCCAACCTTGGGACAACTTCTATTAAAAGGATCTCTCTCTGTACTACACATCTATTTGATAAATGCGCAGTTGATGAGGTGAGTTCTGACATGTGTGATCATTGTACATGTTGATACTTATTCTGAATCATGTTTAACTATATTATGCCCTTGTGAGTATTTCTAGAAGCCATCAACTGTCTTGCAAATGCCACCACCAACATGTCACTCCCTTCCAATGTGGCTCTCTCCAGGCTTGTGTAGGAGGTCACACTATGTGCATCAGGGACAGGGAACAGAGTGATGATAATAATATGTGCACAGTGGATACAATGTGTCACCTAATTTCCTCAGGAGCTCTAGAAAGTAGTTATCATTGTCTCTTATGTCAGGGATGCTTCAGAAGGGAGTAACAGCAGACTCAAAAACTAACAAAGAATCCCCTTCTATAAAAGGAGCCCCAGTTTGATGCAACAGTTCAATGCTGTCATCAGGATCTTTCTATTCTTTCCCTGTGCTAACCCTAGTGCATGGACTTTTATTTATAAGCTCAAAATTTCATGGTTGTAAGATGGTTGCTTCAGTTACAAGTATAACATTTTTACACTAATGAATTCAAGTCAGGAAATAAAGTGAGAAAAATTGTCTCACGTAAAGTTCCAACCAAACTTTCTATTGGACAGAATTTGGTCACATAACACATTCTAAACCAATCACCGGCATAGAACAGGATGCATCTCAGGGCAAGCACATCACTATGGATGAACCCAGGGCTCTGTTGGATGGAGGTAATGACTGTTCAGTGGGCAATTAGCAAAGTCTGTCACATGCCTGTTCTACAGATGATGAAATAGATTCCAAGAGACTAAGTGAAATGCCCAAGGTCACCAAGCCTGCAAACGACAGAGAATTCAAATCTAAGCTGAGCTATGCCAGACCAAGACTCTTTCCACAGTGTTATAGCAGGTGACAATGTATGCCCCAAAGCTCTTTTTAATCACATTTCTGAATCTTCCACTGGCCAATTACACACTTCCTACTGGGCTGTACGTGGTCACCCCAGTGTGGATGAGACCCCACACTCACTGACTGAAGGCCCCAACACAGTTGCAACCAACCGGGCAAAGGCACCCAGTTTGCTATTTGGGGGACACCCTGACAAGGCTCTGCTGCTTTCAGTGTAGTCATTAACACCCAGTTGTTAAAGGGAAGGGCTCCCTGTTTGCACTGAACCACTTTTATGACACTCAGTGAACAGATGAGAACTGCAACCAGAACAATTTATAGACTTAATCTTAGCGCCTGTGATGATATTAATACTTAATGCTTTTTCCAGGTGTGGGCTGAGGGAAACCGTGTGCATAAACCTCAGGTTGACAAAGGACTGAGATAGGAGGGCCAAGGTCACAGGAAACAGGGACAAAAGTCTGGCTGGGGAGAAAGGGCCCCTCCTTCTAGTTCCATCTCTGATCCTTACCAGCTGTGTGGTTCTGAGTGAGCCACTTCTTCCCTTGGACTGCCCCCCACCTTTGCCCACAAACACCCTAGAGGAAAATAATAACTTCTACTCATTTTTGTTCCTTTTCTTTTTGAGTTGGAGTCTCACTCTGTCGTCCAGGCTGGAGTGCAGTGGCACGCTCAAGGTCATCCCAGCGTCGAGCTCCTGGACTCTGGTAACCTTTCTGCCTCCGCCTTCCAAGTAGCTGGAACTACAGGCACACACTACCACGCCCGGCTAAATTTTTATTTACTGTAGAGACAAGGTCTCACCAAGTTGCCCAGGCTGGTCTTGAACCCGCAGGCTCAGGCAATCCTCTCACCTCAGCCTCCTAAAATTCTGGGATTACAGGCTGAACCACCGAGCCCGGGCTGCTTCTTTTTTAATGGCTAAGACTGGCACATAAGAGGCACTCAGAAAGTATCTGAAAGAATGAATAAGTGAATGGATGTCTCTCTCCATGAGGGAGTAGTAGCATCTGATTTCTCCATACCTATCGGCAACAGAGGAGGAGCTCAATGCATGTTTGTTGAATGAAGACATGAATGAATGAAATGTTTTCCACCTGAGGTTGCATTTACTGACTCTACTTGGCTGTTACACTTGAGAATTCATCTGCCCAGAATTTTCTTCCCTGACTCACTCAGGTTCCAGCTCAAATGGCCCTTCTCAGGGATGTCATATCAAATCACCTTGTCCAAGACTTACCACCCCCACCTCCAGTACTGCTTCAGGCTTCATTGTATCTCCTTGTTCATTTTCCTTCCTAGGCTTTTCTTAACATACAATTATTTTATTTGTTTGTGGTCTGTCTCCTCCAACCACAATATAAGTTCCTTGAAACCAAGGACTGCGCCTGTCTCAGTTACTGAAGTATCTCCATTAGAATGTCTGACACATAGTAGAAGTTCAATATTTCGTGAATTAATGAATTAGTGAATATGTCTTCCAGCCCTTTATACGGCTACCGGCGTCCCCCTCTCTGAAGCTGGAGGCTCTTTCTCTTTCATTCAACTCCTTCCAGGGCCTTTCACAATATAAAACATCTTCACTCTTCACATTAGCTGGGTGTAGTGGTGTGTGCTTGTAGTCCCAGCGACTCAGGAGGCTCAGGCGGAAGGATGGCCTGAGCCCAGGAAGTTGAGGATGCAGTGAGCTGGGATCACGCTGCTGCACCCCAGCCTGGGCAACAGAGTGAGACTTTGACTCAAAAAATAAAAATTAAAAATAAATGTAAAGCATCTCAAAAGTCTTTTCAGCCTTGGTTTCATAACCCCACACCTCCTCGACCCTCTATCTCTTTGACCACACTACCCATTCTTCTGCTCCTCACCTCTGGATTACTGGTTATATTTAATTATGGTGCAGCCACAGAGTGGAATACAATACAGCCACTTACAATGACAGCAAAGGTGCATGTATATTGACATAGAAAGTCACTCACAGTATATCGCTAATTAGATTTTAACATTTTATATAGGTGGTTAGACATAAAATCTCTGTGGGCAGGTACATACATAGGCACCCAATGGAAGCAATCAGAGGATTATACAATGAAATATTAACAGTGACAATATTTGTGTGTTTTCTTTCTTTACATTGTCCTTATGTTTTCCTATGATTCTATATCCCTTGTACAATTTCTGAATATCAACTTGAACCATATGAAATTGCATTTTGATAGATCAAAATAGTCCCATGGCTTTCATTTCATATGATTGGATGAAACAAATAAATCATAAGATCACTTAAGTTTGACCAGTTGCAGGCTCATACCTGTAATCCCAACACTTTGAGAGGCCAAAGCGGGAGGATCATCAAAGACAAGGAGTTTGAGACCAACCTAGGCAAAATAGCGAGAAACTCTAGCTCTACAAAAAAATTAAAAAATTAGCCAGGCATGGTGGCACACACCTGTAGTCCCAGCTACACGGGAGGCTGAGGTGGGAGAATTGCTAGTGAGCTATGATCATACCATGGCACTTCAGTCTGGGCAACAGAACGAGAACCTGTCTCAAAAAAAAAAAGAAATTACTTAACATGTAGTCAGGGTTGAAGGTTAGAAGGCGTTAGAGAATGCATAAAGACTAAGAGAGCCACGTTGCATGCTGAGGGGTACTGCTGGCAGGGAAGCCATTCCCACCCAGAGCGCCCTGGTTTGGAGAAAGAAAAAAGGGGAGGTCTTTTAAAGCCGAGAGACGTGAGTCACCTGTGTTCCACACTAGGACACTCAAGGCCCTAGTCACTGTCAGCTGACAGGTAACACCTGGGATTACTGATTAGGCAGGCACTGGGACAGCCAGAGGTGCTTCCGGTTGTGTCCGAGCCATGTCCTCTGCCTCGGTTCCACCCATCAAGTGCCCAACTTCGGAATCATGGCACCCAGTTACTGTGTGGGCAGAAGTCAGCTCAGTGCTGTTGCAGCAGCCCAGAGGCCAAGTCACAATTTATCAAAGGGGAAAGGGAGGGAAGAAAGAAAGGATATTTGTACTTTGTAAGCCCAAGGATCCTCTCTCCCAGGAGCTAAGCCCCTCACACCACGATGTCTGAGAGGGGCAGTGAGGCCACACTTTATCTACGACAGTCATTTGAGAGAACTGGACAGTCAATAAAGAAGGAAAACCCCTGCTTTTGACCTTCAAATGAACCTTTCATGATGTTCCACAGCAGTGACTCTGATGTCTACTGAGTTTGTCAGAAGGTTTTGTCATAGATACGGCACCCAGCTCAGAACTGAGAAGCCAAGGGTAAGGAAATATGGTGAGAAGAAGGTGGAGTCTCCCAGGTGCTAGGGTTCAGGGCATGGTCATAACCTGCCCACAAACCACATACCAATATGACTAAGGCTCTGAATGGTTAGTGCAGACAATCACCCACAGCAAGGGAAGAAAATGCCATCTGGCCACTGAAAGTCTGTGACAGCTTAAGATACACTCAAGGAAATGACAGTGGGAGAAGCAAATATATGCATCTGCACATGAAAAAGAAAAAAAGGGTGCTAGGCCCAGTGGCTCATGCCTGTAATCCCAACACTTTGGGAGGCCAAGACAGGAGGATCATTCGAGACCAGGAGTTCAAAACCAGTCTAGGCAACATAGTGAGGCCCCACATCTACAAAAAATAAAAAATTACGCTGAGCATGGTGATGTGTGCCTGTAATGTCAGCTACTTCAGGAGGCAGAGGTGGGAGGATCACTTGATCCCAGCAGCTGGAGGCTGCAGTGAGCTAGGATCACATCACTGCACTCCAGCCTGGGCAGCAGAGTGAGATCCTGTCTCTGAAAAAAAAATAGGAAAGGAAAATAAAAATTTTTGTAAAAGGCCAGATTGAAAATGACAAGCCTTAAAATTTGGAAAAAAAAAAAAAATAATACATTCAACCAAAAATGACACAGGGCTAAAGTGTTTATCAAGGGCAAATTAGTTAAGAAGGACATAAAAACAAAAAAAAGTGGGCAAAGGATATAAAGTAATAGTTCATGAAAAAAATCTATATTTAACTTATTTTTTTAATAAAGACATAATTCAGTGTCACTAACAATCAAAGAAACAAATTTAAACCATGAAGATGCCAGTTCTCTATCTACAAATTAACATTTTTAAAGTTTAACGGTATATATATAATATATATCATATATTTGTATATATGTATAGTATATGTGTATTATATATATAGTATATACATAGCACCTGCACCTGCATGTTCATTGCAACCAAATTCACAATTGCAAAGATGTGGAATCAACATGAATGCCCATCAACTGATAGCAGATAATGAAAAAGTGGTATATATACACTATGGAGTATTGTTCAGCTGTCAAAAATCATGAGATGACGACCTGTATGGAACTGGAGAGCGTCATCCTCCGTGAACTAACTCCAGAACAGAAAACCCAACACCACATGTTCTCACTTAAAAGTGGGAGCTAGCCGGGCTCGGTGGCTCAGCCTGTAATCCCACGCCTTGGGAGGCTGAGGTGAGTGGACTGCCTGAACCCGTGGGTTTGAGACCCGCCTGTGCAACTTGGTGAGACCTCATCTCTACAATAAATCAAAAAAACTAGCCAGGTGTGATAGCATGCGCCTGTAGTTCCAGCTACTTGGAAGGCTCAGGTGGAAGGATCGCCGGAGCCCAGCAGATTGAGGCTGCAGTGGCCGGGAGCGGCCACTGCACTCCAGTCTGGGCGACTGAGTGAGACTCCAACTCAAAAAAAAAAAAAAAAAAGTGGGAGCTAAACTAAGGTTCTGCAAAGGCGTAGAGGATGGTGTAATGGACACTGGAGACTCAGAAGGGGAGGAGGGAGAAGTGGAGGGACGGAAATCACCCGTCGGGTACAAAGTGCACAGGTGGGGGTGGTGGGTACACTTAAAGCCCAGACTTCCTCACCACTATACAATGCAACCATGAAACCAAAAACTATATGTACTCCTTAAAGCTATTGAAATTTTAAAAATTCCAAAAAATTTTCAAAATATAAGTAAATAAATGTATAATAACTTGAAAATGCAAGCAACTTAAATCTTCAAAAATATTGGAATGATCAGGTAGATAACAACATTTTCACTTAAAATAATATTACAAAGATTTACAATAATGTGTGAAAGATGTATTAATAAAGACAAACAAAAATATAACATGCTTGTCACATAATATTAAATGAAGAAAAATTAGGAGCAAAACTGCCTATGTAACAGAATCCAAACTTTGAAATAATAAAAATTAAACTGCAAAATACAAGAAAGAAATAACCCCAAAATGTGAAGATTGGCTAGGGTAATTGGAGAATCAGTAATTTTCTGATTTCTTTCCTATTCATCTTATTATCCAAAGTTTCTTTAAAACCTTATAATGAAAAAGCAAGCAACTATATTTTTAACAGACTAAAAAAGAACACAGATGTGGGTTAAATACTCTAATTTCTATATCATAAATAATACAGTACAAGGAAGCCACACACACTCCTGACCTGTCTGTCCCACCCTGTCTTTCTTCCCCTGCAAGCAGTTTTGCCTCCCTCTGTTAGAATGGAACAAATTCACACAGTGCACAAATGTCAGGAAACCCAAATAGAAAAACAGAAGACAAGAATACACTAAGTGGATACATCAAATGAAACATATGAAGCACCATCCTTCCTGATCTGGACTTTTAAAAAAATCTAGAAATATTGAGAAGTGGGGGAAAAAAGATTTTCAAAAAAATCTCAAAGAGACTGAAATATTCTCATATCAAAAGAAATGTGTTTTTTTGATCGGGGTCTCATGCTGTCACTAGAGTGCAGAGGCATGATCATGGCTTACCACAGCCTCAGCCTCCTGGACTTGGCAATCCTTCCACCTCAGCCTCCTGAGTAGCTGGGACTACAGGTGTGTGACACCACACTCAGCCTAGAAATGTACATTTGATACACTACACAAAGCTTCTCTGTGAGTTTGAGGACAGATAAAGCGAGACTGCTATCTTCAGGAGAAAGAGAACCAGCTTTGGGGATCTAACTCCTCACTCCTTCATTTGCTGACTGCGTACACTCTTTAAGTCAGGTTACCTCTTCTTGGAGTTCAGTCTTCATCTGTAGAAGGGGATAGTCGAGCCATCTCTCTAGGTTGTAGCCAGGATTCCTTGCTTCCTGCCCTGGGTCTTTGCACACCCAGCCTTCTCATCCCAGAATATGTCATATTCATCAAGTGAACACCTAATGATTCTTCAGGTCTTTGCTTAAAGGTCACTTCCTCCAGGAAGACTTCTCCACCCACCCCCATCTCCAGGCTCGATGGGGTGTCTTTGTTCGGTATTCCCAGTGCTTTGCTTATGATAATACTAATACTATTAATATATGCACCAATGCTAATCCTAAAGCTAATCCTAATGCTAACGAACACAAATAGTAAGCATAGTGTCACATGTGCCCTTCTATCTCTCTACTAAGCATCCCCTCCCTGTCAGAGCTGGGCAAAGTCCTTCATTGTCTTAATCAGTCATAAGACAGCAAATGCCCATGGTACAGGGCGCTCATGAATTCTACTCCGCTCATGAATTCTACTCCACTTTCCCTTGAAGAATTGCCTTTAGATAAACCACCAACATCCTGCACACTAGACCCTAAGTAGCAAGAGTCTGAAATTGGATATTTGGTCCAATTCCCTGCACTCACACAGGTCTGGAGTTCTCCAATACATCTAGCATGGCTTCCTTCAAGCATCAGGCATTTATTGAGCACCTCCTGTGGTGCCAGGCCCCATGCTGGGTGCTGGAGACATACCCATAGACAAGGTAGCTGTGGCTCTGGTCGCCTAGGAGTTAGTGCGGTGAGGGAAACAGACCAGAAAACAGCCTTTGCAACATGAACTGGTATGTGAGCCCTACAGATCTCAGCTTTACCACTTGCTATCCGGGTGACCTTGGACAAGTTAACCCACCTCCTGCACCTCAGTTTTCTCACCTGCCCCAGAGGGTATTGAGGGGCTAGCATGAACTAACACGTACTGAGCACTTAGGACCAAGCTGTTACATGCAGGCATTGTGGAAGTATTTGCTATTAGTATCAGTGTCCATCAGGATTCATGTTACTATAAGGATTAGCTTTGGAATTAGCACCGGTGCATGTATTAGTAGTAGTAGTATTATCATAAGCAAAGCGCTGGGGATGCCAAACAAAGACACACCTTCCAGCCTGGAGACGGGTGGGTGGGGAAGACTTCCTGGAGGAAGTACCATTCAAGCAAAGACCTGAAGAATCACTAGATGTTCACTTGGTGAGAGTGATGGCGGAATGTATTCTAGAAAGGGAAGTCTGTGTGCTCAAAGACCTAGAGCTGGATGCAGGTAGGATGCATGCACACAGTTAACTTCGAGAAATCTCTCTGTGCCGGAGCTCAGAGGAGGAGAGGAAGTGTGGGGAGAGACTTTGCGGTCAAGGGCAACCGGGGGCAGATCCTGCGAGACCTGTGAGCCAGCATGGGGACTCCATCTGGAGGTCGCTGAGGGCTTTCAGTAGGGAAGCTGCTGGAGCAGATCTGGCTTTTAGAAAGACCTTTCCGGCAGCCACGCGAGGAAGGATTGAGGAGGGCCGGCTGGAGGCAGGGAGTCCAGGAAGGAGGTAGCTGCATCACTCCGGAGAGGGAGGATAGCCACGCAAACCAAGGCCTTGGCAACAAGGTGAGGAGAAACAAGCCAGTCCCAGAGATTTAGAGGATAAAGCAGGGCGAACCTAGTGTCTTCCGGGACGAGTAGGAGGAAGCCAGGGGAAGGCAGGACTTTGGTCTTGAGATCTGTTTTTCACGTCTCGGGTTTCAGGTCTGTGTAACTTCATAACAAGATAATGAAGTTCTTGGAGGGCCCAGGACTGTTTTAAGCATCTTTGAATCCCAGGGGCCTGGAGCACAGTGGGTGCTCAGTGAATGTCTCTGACTCTGGCCCCTCCCAGCCACCAGCCATTCCACTGAGCTGAGCCACTGCCAAGCCCTTTACCACGGAAAACCAAACCGCAGTGGGTTTCCAGAAATGTGGAAAACATCCCCTCAGGAATCCAGACGTCCCCACGGCTCTCCTGGGCAGCAGAGAGGTAGTGGGAGGGGGGCCAGGCTGGTGAGGAAGGCCCGGACTGAGGCCCCACTGCCCAGGAGAGCCATGAGTGGCCACAGGGAATACCTGGAAGAAGGGTTGGGGGAAGGGCTGACCTAGATTCAGGGTCTGTGAAGGGGCCTGTACACGGGCTCCCCAGTTCTCAGGAGCCACTGAGTAAGTCCGGGAAGGCAATAAAGATCTCCAGCCCACCAGAAACCTTTCACCATCCCAACACACACATACACACACACACACACACACACACACACACACACACACTCATTACCTGCTCACCACCATTTATCTGAAAGAAGCCCCATGCCCCATGAACCTTGTATAGCCTGAGACACAGAATGACTGGCAGATGAGGAAACTGAGGCCCAGGGAGGTAAACTCACTTGCCCAAGATCACATGGCCCATCGGGAGGAATGGGGGATTTGAACCTGCTGTCTGTGATCCCAAGGCCCTTGCTTTTAACCGTCAGTCCAAAAGGCCAAAGCCTGGAGCTGGTGGCCATGAGGTCAACTCAGCATGCACATGTGTTTTGTTTGGACCCAGCACTGTTTTAAAAAGTGGGAAATTTCACATAAAAATCCAGATTTCCGGCTTCTCTTTAGAAACCAGATCTGGCAACCCTGGGCCCGCGTTTCCGCAGGGCCACAATTAGCGGGGCTGAGGCCTGGCTGCCCCTTAGATGAGGTTGTGTTGTCCACTCCCAGCACACATACCTCATTGGTGTCCTCTGCCTGGCCTCTAAGAGCATCTGACATTGGACTCTGACAGACCCAGAAGTGCCTTCTCAGTTGACAGCCCTAGATCCTAATGCAAAGATTTTGAATTCTCTTCCTCCGCAACCCTCTCCACCCCCTTTTTCTTGTGTTAAGTGCATGCTCTCCAAAGTCAGGCCTAGGGCCAGTGGCTTCTCATTTACAGAACTCAGTTTCTTCATCTTTAAAATGGGATGCTAATGGTATTCATCTGAAGCCGGGCATGGTGGCTTATGCCTATAATCCCAGCACTTTGGGAGGCCGAGGTGAGAGGA
>NW_007252870.1:556289-595834 GCF_000164805.1 Carlito syrichta
TGAGAGGATTGCCTGAGCCCACGGGTTCGAGACCAGCCTGGGCAACTTGGTGAGACCTCACCTCTACAATAAACCAAAAAAATTAGCTGGGCATGATGGCACGCACCTCTAGTTCCAGCTACTTGGAAGGCTGAGGTGGAAGGATGGCCCAAGCCCAGTTGGTCAAGGCTGCACTGGCCGTCAGCATGCTACTGCACTCTAGCCTGGGTGACAGAGTGAGACTCCAACTCAAAAAAAAAAATGGTATTAATCTGATAGGGTTATGGAGGGAATTACATGAGCTTCCAAACTCTGGATTCAGGCCACAGAACCCCTTTCTTCCTCATTCTATGAAACATCATAGGTTCAGGGTGCTCAGAGCCACTCAAAGTGAAACAGGAACAGGCTAGGTTTATGGGGTACCCTGGCCTGGATGAGGTGCTCCCACATCCTTGGGATGACCCTTTGTCCAAAACTTGCTGGCCTAATGAACTTGCTGGTTCCTTCTGTGGGTAGTCCTCTAAAATGCACACTCTGTGAAGGCAACAACCATGTTTTTTATTAATACCTGTACCCTGAAGGCTCACTACATATCAGGAAAACTTCATAGTGATAGAGTATTCTTGGTCCTCTTCTCTGTCTATATTCACTCACTTTGTGATCTCATCCAGTCTCAAAGTTGTCAGCACCACTGATATTCCAATAACTCTAAGATTGGTACCTCCAACCCAGACCTGCTCCTGACCCCAGACTGAGGCACTGCCAAGCCCTTTACCACAAAAAACCAAACTCGGTGACATCACCACTTAGATACCTAATGGACTCAACACGCCCAAGCATAAGCTCCTGATCTGCCCCCCCAAACCAGCTCCATCCACAGCCATGCCCCTCCCAGGTGATGGAAACTCCATCCCTCTGGTTGTTCAAGAATAAAACAATCACATCATCCTTGATGCCTCTCCTCCTCCCATAACTCATATGGGATAATGCTAGTTCTCGTCACCTCCACTACGATGACTCTGGTCCAAACCACCACCATCTCTTGCATGAACTCTTGCAGTAGCTTCCTAACTGGCCATCATCTGCTTGTAAGCCTCCTGACAGGCTGTTCTCTATACAAGATCAGAAGTCAGATCATGTCTCTCTGCTCAAAATCCTATAATGGCACCTGTGTTGCTCAGAGTGAATGCCAGAGCTCTTCACAATGACCTGCAAGGCCCTATGTGGCCTTGAACCCTCCCCTCCCTGACCTCACTCTCTGCTCTCTCCTTTACTCACAGAGTCCCAGTAACTTGCACAAAGTCACCCAGCCAGGAAGGAAAAGAACCAAGGCTAGAAATCTGTTTTGGCTTCAAGTGTCACTCTTTCAACTACTTTCCAGCAAGTCTCATTGGTTTCCCTAGACTGCAATTTCTTCATTTGTAAAATAGAGATACTTCCTCCCACGGGGATTATATCAGAGGAGAATGCAAGGAAGGGGATCAGACACTAAGATTATATCCCACCTCCAATATTTGGTGAATTTGAATGAGACTTGAGCAGGAGCTGTGTTCTAATCATTTCTACATCTCTGGTGCCTGGCAGTTAGTAGTCGTGAGATCGCTGTGTACATGGATGGATGGATGGATGGATGGATGGATGGATGGATGGATGGATGGATGGAAGGGGAAGGCATGTGGATGGGTGAGTGGAAGGTGGGTGGATGGATAGATGGAAAGCAAGTGGATGGATAGGTGGAAGTTGGGTGGATGGGTGGATAGATGGATGGAAGATGAGTGGATGGATGGATGGGTAGATGGATGGATGGAAGGTGGGTGGAGGATGGATGGAAGGTAGGTGGATGGTTGGATGGATGGAAGATGGATGGATGGATGAATGGCAGATGGGTGGATGGATGGATGGATGAAACATGGGTAGATGTAGGATGGAAGGTGGGTGAATGGGTGGATGGATGGAAGATGGGTCGATGGATAGATGTATATGGAAGGTAGGTGGGTAGATGGAAGGTGGGTGGGTGGATGAATGGATGGATGGATGAATGGATAGAGGGTGGGTGGGTGGATAGAGGGATGGAGTATGGGCAGATGGATGGATGGAAGGTGGATAGATGGATGGAATATGGGTGAATAGATGGAAGGAAGGTGGGTCGATGGATGGCTAAGTGGATTAATGAGTGGTTCAATGAAATAAATAATGAATGAATGCTTAAATAAGGGAAACTCAGAAAGCATAGTAGGGGAGAAAAGGGAGAGAAGATATGGCTGAAGGGGTTGTTTTCAGGAACTCTTGATTTAGAGCTGGAGAACTGAGGTAATACTAAGGACGGGAGAGCCTCACTTCCTTACCAAAGGCTCAATAGGAGACCAGACTCTGAGCTAATGGGCCATCTGAGAGGCAGATTGGAACAGAAGATAGAGCACAGTCTTTAGAGTGAGAAGGACCTGGGTTCAAATCTCATCACTGCTGTGTGACATCAAGCCTGTTTATGCAGAGACATTGAGGACGATATAATCCTCCTTTCTTGTGGTTGCTGTGAGGACTAAATGAGATATTACATTCACATATTTTTAGTACATAGTAGGTGTGCAAAAACGGTGCCACCATCATGGTTAGGAAAGACCTAAACCAGAGAAAGGGTCCTTGGCCAGGCTTCCCAGAGCAACTCCCTGTCTTGACGCTGCCCGGGAAGCTTTGATGATAGGAGCCAGGGGCAGAGGCCAACGCTCTGTCTATATCTCCTGGCCACAGGCTAAGCAGGCCAGTTGGCTAGAGGCCTTTTAGAGTACACAGGCTGGGCTGGCACCGCGCAGAGTAGGCCTGGCTGTGTCCCTCCCCAATGGGCCTTTTGGGCCTCCTAAAAGGACCAGTCACCTGCCCTGCCCCCCAGGCTTTGGGGGAAAAACTTGGCCCTGAGGTTCAGAGCCCCAACTCCTCAGGAAGCTCTCAGACATGAGGAACTTTCCATCCACATTGCAGGAATTTTTTTTTTTTTTACAGAAAAGGGGAAAAAAAACTAAAAACCTTCATCCTTTGGCCTCTGGGAGAATATTCCTTTTATGTGAAACTGGCCGGGAGGAAAACTCAAGATTCCTTCTCCTTCGCCTAATTGATATCAACATGAAATATTCTGGTGTTGTTTTAATAAGACTCTGGTTTTCCAGCAAGAGTAGGGGAAAAAAAGAAAAAAGATCTTCTCCTGGACCAGAATATTTTTAGCGAAAATATTTAGCTTGCATCCTCCCTGCCCCCTCCCTTCCCTGTTCCTGCCCTGGCTTCAAAGGCACATTAGCGCCGTTCTGGGGTGCTAAGCGGCAGCCGCGCTCACAGCCCCCTCCTCCCTCGCATGGCAGGCAGGCCGGTTGCGGAGTGCCAAGCCAGGAAGATATTTTTTCCAGAAGCGGCATCTGGCCCCTTGGCAGCTGCACAAGCAGTTGTGCTGGCAGCCGGGGCTGGCCGGGGTCTGTCGTGTGTTTAGGCTGCTGCCTCTTCTGACTCTCTCTCACAGACACAATGTTCTCTCTCCCAGGCTGGGCCCCTCCTGCCCTCACCCCACATGAGGGCGGGGGTGAGGGGACCGCAGAGCACCTGAGGGCTTTACCCTGGCCTGCCGACAGGACTTGGCACTGGAGACCCACCTGGACTTCATCTCTTGCCAGCTTGACTTGGGGCAGGTGGTTTAACTCTTCTGAGTCCTCGGTGTCCTTGAGTCATCACGTCTTCATGAGCCAGTCTGCCTGTCGGATCTGACCTTCACCTGACTTCCTGACCGAATCGCTTACACTCTTCCCATCACGCATGACAGCCCCCTGAGAGCATGGCCCCCTTTGCTTTCTCAGGCCTCCAAAGTCTTTGCAACCCCAGGGCCTTTGCGCTTGCTATGCCCTCTCTGCCCAACTTTCCAACAGCTGGCTCCTTGCCCTTCAGTTCATCACGTGAAGGCCACCTTCTTCAAGAGGCTCCCTGGCAAATGGCTCCCTGGCTTCCTCATCTCAAGCTGCCCCTTCCTGACCTGCTATCCCAGCTCCTGAAGCTTTTCTAGAGCAATGATCACAAACTGCCGGGTGTACCTGGTATTCCTCCTCCCTCCACTGCCCCCAGTCTAGAGGCTTCGTGAGAGCAGGGACCCCACCTGCCTTGTCCATCATTAGTCCTGAGCCCCCTGCCCAATACTTTCCCAATGACATGGGCTGAATGAAAAGGCTCCTGGGCCCGCTCCCATTGGCAGCCCTTGGGCTCATGATGCCCGCAGCCCACCCCCTCAGAGAAAGGGAGGAAGGAGGCTGACGTTCAGCACGGGTCTCGATGTGGCACCTCAAGACTCCCTCTATTGTCCCTTTCATCTCCACCCCAACCCTGCAAAGGAGGAATTATTGTCGCTGACTAACAAAAGAGGATTCTGAGAAGCTGGGGGTCTGGTCAGCTGTCAACCATGCAGGTTGTGGCCAGCTCTGCCCAGTCCCGTGGCCCTCTTTCCTCCAGAGCCCACGGCTGGTCCTGCCACTGTGCCCTGTGAGCTGGAGACTCAGGTGTGGTCATGATAAATACCGATGACAGCTCCCATGTAGAGTCCTTGCGCCTTGCTGAGAGTCATCCACCCGTCATCTCATGAAACTCACAACAGCACTGCAGATGTGGCTCATTAAACTCCATCATTCAGATGAGGACACTGAGGCTCACAGCGATGAATGGCCTCCTGGGCACATACAGGACGTAGGCGAGTTCCTTAAGTGCTGCATGAAATGAACTCATTGCCAGAGTGAGATCTTCTAAGATTTCTACTAGGCTTCAAATACACCTTCACCATCCACTACTGATCACACCACTAGAGTGTATCTGAGCTCAGTAGCTAGTTATTGTATGGATGGATGGATGGATGGATGGATGGATGGATGGTTGGATTCCAGAGCTGAGATATGAATCTTGGTCCATATCAAGGATCAAGGTCCAAATTCTGCCTCTGTGCCCCATTCCAGGCCTAGACAAGGGCCTAAACGTCATGGATATCCAGATTCAAGGTGTGTGGTCTCCCCAGGGGCTGGCTCCAAAGTGAAACTATTGCAACTAGCCCATGTAGCTCTTGCTCTCCTATCTTCGCCACCCCACAGAGGGACCAGGGATCAGAAATGACAACCATGGTTAATCAAATCTAGGTCTCCAGTCACCTTTTATATAGTCACCCAATTCCATCTTTTTTGAGACATCAGAATGAGAAGTTTGGAGAGCACCCAAGACCATAAGGAAACTGAGGCACAGAGAGGGGAAGAGACTTGTCAAAGTCAGTCAGCCTTGGGACCGAGGGTTGAGCTTGATCTGGGTGGGAAGGGCTTCAAACACTGTTTTGTGCCCAAGCAGGGGGCTCCCGGTAGCTCCCTGGGATCCTCTGCCATGGAGACATTTTGACAGCTCCCTCTTTGCAAATGGTGTCCTTAGGACCCAGACACTGCCCACAGTCAAGTTGACCTGCCTCGAGACATCCGCTGGGTTCATAGGTAGCCCTGATAGCTCACTAGACACCATTAGACATGTCTGGAATGGTTTTTCTAAGCCAGGAAAGAGAGTCAAGCAAGGTGCCCCTTGGGTGGCTCATCCCCTCTGCCTGGCATTCAGAGCATGTCTCTCTGGGTTTCAGCCCATCTCCCAGCCTCATGTCCCCTGACGACCTTCCAGCAGGGCTGCAGCCACCACAAGGCCTTTGCAAATGCTGTCTGTTCCTCAGGCAGATGCACTTCCCTACTTTATCCCTCGTAGAACTCTCACTCCTTCTGTAACACCAGCTCAGAGGTGCCCACTCCCAGCCTTTCCTCCTACCTGGCTCCTCCCATCTCTCTATCCCAGTGTTCCATTCCATGATGGCCTCATGATGGGGTTGTCTCCCACTCTGTTCTTTGAGTTCCGTGCAGCAGAAATCTTGTGAAATCATCTTGATATCCACCCCCTCCCTGGTCCATCCCAGGACCTGGCACATTTGGGAGCCTGTTCCTGATGCCCTGATTCTCTGAAGGCTTGACCTCTCCTGCAATCGCAGGACTCCGTCCTGAGATGCTCTTGCTAACTTGGAGTGAGTCCTCTGCACTGCAGAGGAACACCGGCCTTTTGCAGCGTTTTCAGATGACCCACTAAGCACTGAAGATGATTATGGGAGCACTGCTTCACATTCTTCTTTTCTCTTGGGTCCCCAGGAACCCCTGGCTGCTCACAGATGTGTCCCTAGCACCCAACACCAGCCTGGTTCAGGCTCCATTTCTTGCAGAAGGAAGAAAAGAATGAATGCAGCTCTCAGCCCGGCAGCTGTCCCCATCCCCTAGGGTGACACAGTACTAATAGGTTCAGAGCCCAAGAGACCTGGGGTTGAACCTTAGTCCTGCCTCCTTCCAGAGTTGGGAGATGGGCAAGTCACGGGGGTCAGAATTTGGGATTCTGGAGTCTGTTTGAGACTTACAGGTGTGAGGGCACAGAGGCACACGGTAGGACTGTGGCTTCAGAAAGGCCTGTCTGCCCACCCCTCCCCCACACCTCGGGCCTTGGCCTGTTCCCATCTGTCTCTGCCCTGAACAGAGGCTGCCCCGCCTGCCCGCAAGCTCTGCCTGCTACAGCCTGGGCAGGTGGGTCTGGGAGGGCCAGGCCGGGCCATTTCCTCCCTTCCCTTCCCGCCCCGCCTGCCTGCCCGCAGCCAGCTGTGTGGCAGACATTCCTAGGCCTGCTCATTGATATTCAGGAATGGAACTCGAGCCGGCTCCGGGTGCCCAGAGCTGGCGGGCACTCAGGCCCTCTGCCTGGGTTCTTCTGCCTGTATTGGAAGGGCCTAGACACCCTCCCCAGCCAGAAACAGTGCCCCAGGCCACTGACACCAGCAGCTGGATGGCTGGAGAAACTGAGCCCTGAGGCGGGGACCTCTCAGCAGCCCAAGGCACTCAGGAGTCGGGGAGTGTGGGTGGCTGAGGTCTCCTGACTCCGCACAGTCTCATACTCCGCCAGTGCCCTGAGCTGCAAAGTGTCCCCTGAGCTTCCTGCTCCTCCAGGTGCTTCCGAGTCCTTCCCGCCCGGTCCTGCCCGCGGCCCCACGGAGGGAGGGGGCTGGATCCCGGGCTGGGGCTGGCTGGCCTTCCCACACCATCTCAGCGGGAAGACGAGAGGCTCCTCCCTCGCGGCCTCCGTTTGCCAAGCCCCCACCTCACACCTCTGGGTTTTTGCAGATGGGCTTGTTTTTCCTTGGGGTGTGAAAGAGCTGGTCATTGCAGGGGCCTCCTCCCCTCCAGGCAGCTGCCCAGGCCAGCCACAAACTCCCAGCCCCAGAGATGGCCCCTGACCCAGGGGTCATGGGGTGGGGAGGCAGTAGCGCCTTCCCAGAGTCAGCTGGGATGGGCCCTAGGGGGCCTAGCCCCAAGGACTCAGGCTCCCACCCCGCAAGGTGGCAAAAAGGCCCCTCTACCCTCTTAGAACCCAGCATAGCCCCCCACCCCCACCTTGTAGTTTTTGGTCATTCTTCCAGGTCTCAGCTGAATCCCATTAGGCCCAAGTACCTACCAGAAGGACCCATGGCAAGGCCTCACATCCCTGAAAGGGGGCCAATCCTCCAAAACTTCATTCCAGAAGCTCTTATCCCCAAGCTGTCTGCACTGTCTCTCCCCTAGCCCAACTCCTGTCTTCCCCTCCTTCCAGAATCTTCTCATGGTACCCTGCAGGACTCCAGTCTCATAAACAGCACAGACCCTCACACACACAGCTTCCTCCTCTTCCTAGGTCCTCGCTCAGTCACCATCAGGTGCTGCCTCTGCCTTGGGGACCTCATCTCATCTTGTCCTCCTGAGGGGAAGCTGGTTTTCCCGTCACACCTCAGAGAAAGGAGATGAAGGTAGCGCCCCCTTGCTCCCCATGGCCAACTTTTTACCCATGCTGCCCCCTCCAATTCCAACAACACTCAACTCCCTCAGGACTCAGGGTGTTTGGCCACACTTAGTCCCCATTATGGTAGTCCACAACTCTTGATCACTCCTCACTCACCAAGGACTCCTCTCCCCACCTCTTCCATTGTCCTGGGTCTCTGGCACCCCCATAAACACCTCAACCCACGCCCTGGCCTCTCTGTCTTGGACTTCCTCACCCCAATGCCCCTCCTCTGCCCCATATCAGCCACCATAACTTGTCCACAGAAATGGCACTACCTCACTATCAAGGAATCAGACATCATGCTCTCCACCTGCAACTCACTGTCTTTGGGGTTCACAATCCCCAGTACCGCCCCTCCTTCCCCGACTACTCTCAAATGCATCCCTCTGTCCCTAGGCGTGCCTGTCTCACTTCTCCAGCCCACATCCCACAGCCATCATGGTCATCCTACCTGCCCTCTCTGCCTCTGCCTCCTCGCCTAGCTGAGCCACAAGCCCGGATGAATCCCTCAACTCACCGCCCCTACTTCTGTCCCCAAACAGCTCAGCTCAGCCAAGTCTCACCCTTGCTCACCCTGAGGGGTCCTTGCTCTCTATATTCCCAGGCCCTGGCCCACACAGAACAACCCATGTTGCCAGCAGTCTCCTTCCTGGGCTCTGGCCGACTGGTTTTCCCTCTATCCGCCATGGCCCTTCATGGTTCCTTTCTTCTTGCTCTCACCCAGGTCTCTTACCTCCCCTCAGGCGGTAAGCTTGTCTTGATCTTCATAAAGAAAATGGAGGTCTTCAGATGGGGGGTCCCAGCCTCTGCCTCACCCACCCCCCACCCCCTGGCTCTCTCCTTCTCTCCCCCCACCACGGAAACAGTGGCCCAGCTGCCACCCAAGGCCAGCCCATCTCCTCTCCATCTTGCTCTCACCAATCCCATCTCTTGCATCTTCATTTTCTTCTTTTCTGCTGGATCCTTCTTACCAGTATTTCTGAATGTTCCAGTCTCTCCCACCTAAAGAAAACGTGGACCTGTTAGAAACTGGGCCACACAGCAGGAGGTGAGCAAAGCTCCGTCTGCTGTCAGATCAGCGGCAGCATTAGATTCTCATAGGGGTGCAAACCCTGCTGTGAACGATACATGCCAGGGATCTAGGTTGTACATGCCTTATGAGAATCTAATGCCCTGATGATACCTTTACCCCCACCCATGGGAAAATTGTCTTCCATGAAACTTGTCCCTGATGCCAAAAGATTGGAGACTACTGGTCTATACTCTCTCTGCATCTCTCTTCCATCCTTCAGCCCATTTCAGTCAAACTTTAAGCCACACTCCCTCGGAAGCTGCTCTGAGAGTCCACTGGCACAGACACCAGGGCTGTGTGTCTGTCCCAGGCATCCTTGGCCTTCCAGCAGCATTACAGGTTACCCCTCCCTCTTTCTCCAAGCCTTCTACTCTCCCTTATCTCCTGCCTCAGGCTGCTTCTTCAGTCTCCCTTGGGGTCAGGGTGACCCAGGTCCCAGTTTGTCCAGAGCTGAAGGGCAGTTGGTCATTCTAGGTGGTGGCCACCTTTTCCACCCGTGGTGAGCTCCCAGAGCACAGTCTTCAGACCTTTCCCGCCCAGTCTGTGCTTCTGCTCCAAGCGTGATTTCCCCTGCCCTGGTGCACTTAAACGAAGCCCACATGCCAATGACTCTCAAAGGCAGGGCTGAGCCCAGCCCCCTTCTGAGCTGTTGTCGTCTCCCACTGTGCTCTGAGCTGCTCCAAGGCAGGGTCACATGTCACTCTACTCCGTGCCCCACGGCCCAAAGGTCACATGAGATCCTGCAATGATAAAATTGGTCATAATAGCAGCTCAAGACCGGACACGGTGGCTCATACCTGCAGTCCCAGTACTTTGGGAGGCAGAGGTGGGAGGATCAATCACAGGCTCAGGGGTTTGAGACCAGCCTAAGCAACATAGCGAGACCCTATCTCTACAAAAAAAAATAAAAATAAAAAATTAGCTAGGCGTAGTGGCATGTGCTGTAGTCCTAGCTAATTCAAAGGTTGAGGCAGAAGGATTGCCTGAGCCCAGGAGGTTGAGGATGTGGTAGCCATGATCATGCCACTGCATTCCAGCCTGGGCAACAGAGTGAGACTCCAACTAACAAAAATAAATAACTAATAATAATAGTAGCTCACATTAATTGAGTCCTTACTGCATGCTCTGCTCAAAGCATCTCCCATGAGGTAACCTACTTTGCTATCCCAACAATGCCATCAAGGTCATTTCAGAGGAGAGGAAACTAGGGCCACAGAGGAGGAGAAACTCACCCAGGATTGAGGTGAAGGGAGCATGGAGCCAGAACGTGCCCCCAGCAGCCTGGCTTTGCCCAGCACCTGATTACAGATGAGGCCTACCAGATAGCAGGGGTCCTTGACCCACTTACAGAATTGAGCTGAACTGAGTCACCTCCCACCACAGCAAACGTGGAGACCCCAGAGTTCAACCAGGCTCCTCCTGTTCTTAGAGCTGCAGCCAGAGGTACCATTTGCCAAGAATGAAAGAAATATGCAAGGGAGTGGTTAAGAGCTTACTCTGGAGTCAGACTTACTGGTTTGAAATGCCAGCTCTTTCTTTTACCAGCTCTTGGATCTTGCTTGAGCAAATCATTTATTTCATACCTCAATTTTTTCTTCTTTAAAATGAAAGATGGTAATAGCGGAGAATGCGTGAGATAATGCACACAAAGCACATAACACAGTGGCAGGTGCACTGCAGACCAACAACAAATATTTATTTGTTTTGAGCCTCTGCTATGTGTTAGCACTGAGCTAGATGCTGGGACACAGAATTGAAAAACATAGACTGGGCCGGGCATGATAGCTTTAATCCCAACACTTTGGAAGGCTGAGGCGGGAGGATTTATTGGGCCCAGAAGTCCGAGACCAGCTTGAGCAACCTGCAGATTTGCATAGAAAGGCCAAGGATGCCAGGGATAGACACACAGTCCCGGTGTCTGTGCCGGTGGACTCGGAGCAACTTCCGGGGAGTGTGGTCTGACTGAAATGGGCTGAAGTATAGAAGGGAGATGCAGAGAGTGTGTGTAGACCAGCAGTCCCCAACCTTTTTGGCATTAGATTCTCATAAGGCATTCACAACCTAGATCCCTGGCATGCGCCATTCACAGCAGAGTTTGCACTCCGATGGGAATGCTAGGCTATGTTACCTAGCCTGTGTCTACAAAAAAATTTTTTTAAATAGCCAAGCATGGTGGCACACACCTGTAGTCCCAGCTACTTGGAAGGCTGAGGTGAAAGGATTGCCGGAGCCCAGGAGGTCAAGGCTGCAGTGAGCTGTGATTCCAGCCTGGGTCCCAGAGTGAGACCCCGACTTGGAAGGGAGGGAGGCCGAGAAAGAAAGTGAGGGAGAGAATAGGAAAAATAGACTGGGCGGGGGCTGGAGGGTATTTATAATCATGGGCATAAGAAAACCAACCTCCCACAAGATTTGGTTTCTTTGATAAGTTGCTAAGCTGAGTCTAAAACCAGCTTGTGCATGGGGGAGAAGCCAACTGATCATTCACTCTCACACCACTGTGTCTTTGCACAGACTAGCCCCTCACCCACCTCTAAGTAGAAAAGTCCTACTCAACCTGTAACACCCAGCCCAAGTATTAGCCCCTCTGTGAAGTTGCCTCTGATTCCTATTAAATAGAATCAGTTTCTCTTTCCTCTGGTTAACCTTAGCACCTTGTATACACTCTTACCAGAGTCATTCATTCTTTCACACATTCACTAAATAAGCAAACAAAGATTTGCTGAGCACCTAGGTACCTATTGTGGGCACAGAAGTCAAAAAGAATAGCTAAATGCTAACATCTATTGAGTACCTGTGAACCAGACAGTTTTATTTTATTTTATTATTTATTTACTTTGCATGACTTTTGCAATGCATGATGTCTTAGGCCTTAAGGATTTATTAAGAAGACAGAAAACCTGAAAGAGGTTGCCTGAACCAGGCAGTTTTAAATGCTGTATTATAATCTTTAGGACAGCCTTACATGATAGGAGCTGTTATCATCTCCATTCTTCAGATGGGTACACTGAGATACAGAGAGGTTATTCATCCAAGTGTCATAGCTCATTGAGGGAGAGCCATGATTACTGCCTGGGCTCTTACCCGCTCCGCCATGCTGTCTCACACAAGGCTGAGTAAATCACAGTCTTGCCTTTGAGTTTCTCTCAAGAACATCCACTACTTATTTCTAGGGTGATCCGCCGACCCAGTTTGCCTGGGACTGGGGGATTTCCCAGGACATGAGACTTTCAGTGCTAAACCTGGGAGAATCCCGGGCAAAATGGGACATATTGGCCACCTTAGTCTTCCCTTGAAAATGTCATGCAACCAACTTCACGCCCACATCTGTGAGACTCCACACCCACTCTCCCAAGCAGCTTCCAAAAGAAAGCTGAGGCCAAATGAGAGCCTGTCCAGGGGCAAGGAAGCCCCTCCTGGCTGCTGGCTCCAGCCCTCCCCATCCCCAAAGACTGCAGGCTGGTGGAAACAGGGATGAGGAGGGGCCGGCCGGAGTTCTGCAGACCAGGAAGTTGATCTCAGAGCAGGTGTTAGGCACACCTTCATCCCAGAGTCAGCCCAAGTCACCTCTGAGGGGCACAGCTCCTGCTGGGCCCCTTCCCCTTCCTCAGGTTCCTTACCCTCTCAGCAGAAAAACTGAGATGGTGTTTTGCCCCATCCATCCAGGAACTGGAGATAACTCAGTCCTGCCTTGTCCCACTCTTTCTGGGTTGAGGGAGGAGAGGACCAGCCAGGAAAGCTGAAATGTCTCCTCTGCCCTCTCCTCCTTCTCCTCATCCCACCCGCTGCCCTAGGGATCGGACATCCTTCTCCCATTAGAGAAAGCAGTTACTTAACAGCAAAAGGAGGGACAAAATCTTTGGAATGAACAAGAAATAAGAACGGGGTAAATAGCACCAGGCTGGGAAAAAGAAAGCTTTCAGTAAATGCCACCAATCAATAGCATAAAATATGCCAGTAGCTCCCATCCTCCATGACTTGGCCTGGTGGTTCACACCTGCAATCCTAGCACTTTGGAAAGCCAAGGTGGGAGGATTGCTTGAGCCCAGGAGTTCGAGACCAACCTAGGCAACATAGTGAGACTTCGTCTCTACAAAAAAATTTTTAAAAATTAGCCAGTCGGGGTTTCACGTACCTATAGCCCCAGCTACAGAAGTCAAGGCTGTGGTAACTGTGATCGTGCCACTGCACCCAACCTGGACAACAGAGTGAGACTCCAACTTAAAACAAAACAAAAAACACCCTTGACCCCCTACATTTCCCATCAGCAGTCACCCTCTCTATTTTGCTTCTTCCCTTGCAGCCAAATGCCTCAAATGAGTCCATGTTCACTGTCTCTGCTCCTCTCCCATTGTCCTGAGCCCACTCCAGTCACCCCCTCTTCTACCACTACAGAGTTTCACTAAAGACACCAAAGACCTCTCATCAGTAGATCCACTGGTCGGTTTGCAGCCCTCCTCCCTCATCACAATCAGCATCCTTCTTGAAACCTGCCTTGCACTTAGCTTCTGACCACTCTCTCCTTGTTCCCTCTCCTACCTTCGGGCCACTCTTTCACAGTTGCCTTGGTCAATTATTCTCCATCCTGTTGCCCCATAATTACTGGAGAGCCTTGGAGCCCAGTCCTCAGACATGGACTCTTCAATCTATACTAATTCCCTCGGGGATAGATCTCATTGGTCTTGCTTCTTTACATATATTCTCTGAACACTGACTGTTCCCCAATTATACCTCTTCCAGACTTGCTGCTCTTTAAATATCCTCAACACTCACCTACATCAAGAACCTCAGCACCCACTTACATCAAGATCTTTCTTTCTATATATTTATCCCCCAAATATCGCAGAACTGGTTTCAAGACACCTTCTCTAACCACTTTATATAAAATAACACACACCTCCATTAACATCTACCCTTTAAATCTGCCTTTTTCTCTTTCTATGTTATATTATAACTTGCCATATTATATATTTTTGCTTGTATCTAATTGAATGCAATCTTTTTCAGTATCTACACCTCTTTACCACTTTATATCCAGCACCTTAATAAAGGTGTATAAGTGTGTTTGTGTGTGTATATGTGTGTGTATATGCATCCTTTTTTCATTTCGTTTTGTTTTAAAGATGTGGGGTACAATTCAGGGTTAGGTATACAAATATTCATTATGCAGGTACCCTTGTTGATGAGGTATGCCTCTCCCTCCCCCAGCAGATTCCCACTACTTCCAATCCTGCATCCCCTCGTCCCTGGCAGTTTCCCGTTACTGCCAATCTTTTTCTTATGATATTACAATAATTGTTCAAGGTCCGCTTAAGAGTAAGAACATGTGATTCTCAGTTCTTTGTTTCTGTGATAGATCACTCAGTATTATAGACTCTAAGTCCATCCAGGTTGCTATGAAGTTCATGATTTTGTCCTTTATGGCTGTGTAATATTCCATCATGTATATGTACCACATTTTTTTTATTCAGTCCTCTTTCCATGGGTAGCATGACTGGTTCCATGTACATCTTTAATATATACATATAATATATGCTTTATAGTACCAGAGTGATGCCTGGCATAGAGTAGACACCCAGAAAACATTTGTGGAATGGATAGATGAATGAATGGACAAAGTTGTGAATAATGAACAAGAAAGTGCTTGAATAATGGGTGAACAAATAAATTTAAAAATACATTAATGAGAAATAAAAGGGTATACAATGGAATACTAGTTAGCAATATAAGGGAATGAATTACTGATGCATGCCATAAAATGACTAAATCCCCAAATGATTACACTGAATGAAGGATATGAAAGATTATATAATGCATGATTCCCTTTACATCTAATTCCAGAAAACACAAACTAATCCACAGTGACAGATAGCAGAGTGGTTGGTTGCCTGGGGATAGGGTTGGAGGGAAGGCTAGGCTGTGGGGGCACAGAGTCTTTTGTGGGGATGGGAATGGTCTGTGTCTTAGTTGGGGCAGTGGTTTCACAGGTACATACATCAGTCGATGTTCGCCAGATGGCTCACTTTAAGTGGATACAGTTTATGGGGTATAAACCAGACCTCGGTTAAACTGATTTTTAAAAAAGAACTAAGTGAGTGGGTGAATGAATCCATCAACCTGCCATCCTTCTACCTACCAACTACCTTTACCAGGGCTCCAAGTACATAGATGTAACCCAAAGACACCTTAGGTCTTTGTTTCCCAGACAGACTTTTTTCCAATAAGAATAGGAATTGGTATTTATTTAGTGCCTACTGTGTACCAGACATATTGTCTATAATTACTTCAAGTCTTCCTCACAAAGACCCTGTGAGGTACGCAGTACTATTTCCGTTGTACAGATAAGGGCATTGAGTCTCAGAAAAGGAAAGACACATCTCCAAAAACCGGCAGAGCCAGGATTCAAATCCAGATTTCTCAGACTCCTAACCTATACCACAAACTTCCTCCCCACTTAGGTCTCCTGTACAAACTGTGTGTGTGTGTGCGTATGTGTCCTTGTTTCCATCTCTCAGGGAGAAAGTGTTGCTGTCTCCAAGGAGACCAAATGTGTTTCTCATCATTGTTGAGTGTCATGAGATGATTCAAGAAGAAGCAGTAGCCAGACCAGATGTTGTCTCTGGTCCACTGAGGACAAATAAATCATCCCAGCTGGAGTAAGAGGCGCAGCCAGTGGCGACCCTTTGGGGGTAAGAGAGGTTGAGAGGGCTAATCCATTCCCAAGTGCGGGGCTCAGGGTCCATGTTAGCATATCAGGCATGTGTTTATATTGAACCTGGGATGGGGGATACAGAGGAGACCTCGGTATGACTTTGCCTGTGAACCGTAACTGCCACCGACATATAAGGGAGAAAAAGGGAAGGGGCAGAGGAATGCCCAGAACTGATATTTTTGAGAGCTTAACAATATCCAGGGCACTGAGCCAGGCACTTGTACTCATACCTCACTTGAGCCTCACAGCACCGTGCCAGGTAGATAGTATTTGATTTCTCTTTCTTTAGGTGAAGACATGGAGACTTACAAAAATGAAGGAACTTGTATAAATCATGTAAACGATACATGACAGGCTTGCTGACCTTAGCATTTCCCAAGGAGATCTACAAATGCCCAAAACATCTATTCACACACCCATCTATTCATTCTCCCACCCTTCCATACAGTCATGCCTATGTCTTAAACACTTTCAACTATCCATCGATCCACTCTTATAAGCGCTCACACAGCCCTCCACCAGTTCATGCACATATGCATCCATCAACACTTCACCCAACCACAGGATTCATGAGACAACATCTAACTACCTAACCAACCATTCAACCACGTATGAGTCCATCTACTGACACATTTACTACTCAACCAATCACCAGCCCACATACATCTCCACCTATCTACCTATCTGCCCACCCACCTACTCACTCAACCAATCATTCTATGATTCAATCACCAATTCATTCATTTATTCATTCATTTATCTTCTCATCCAAACACATAACCAATCACATATTCTCCATCATCTTATCCACACATCTAGTCATCCCTCATTCATTCAGCCATCCTACCCAGTCATCTTGCCATCCTCATTCCATGCATACAAAGACACATGCATGCTGTGATGGCTAATTTTATATGTCAACTGGGTTTACAGTATCCAGATATTTGGTGAAGCACCAGTCCAGGTGGCTGCTGTGAGGTTATTTTTTAAGAAAAATTTAGCACTTCGATAGGTAAACTTGGAGCAAAGCAGATTACCCTCCATAACAAGAGTGGACTTGATCTAATCAGTTAAAGGCCTTAAGGCAAAAGGACTGAGGGGAGTCCCCCCAAAAGAAGACATTATCCAGACAGCTTTCAGATGCTAGCTGCAATATCAACTCTTCACTGGGTCTCCAGCCTGCCAGTCTACCCTGCAGATTTTTTATTTGCTAGCCCCTGCAATCACTTGAGCCAATTCCATAAAATAAATCTACATAAAGGGGGAATCCCCCCCAAAAATCTGGAGTGTATTTATAAAAAATTGTGTATTGCCACATGTTTAAACTTCAGTCACTTTCGAAGCACTCTTCATTCAATACAATATACCTATCAAGACACTTTCCACTTTTTCCACTGCTCAAAACACTTTTTTCACTGCTCAATCATTCTATAATTCAATCATCTATTCATCCATTTACTCATTCATTTATCTTCTCACCCAAACACATAACCAATCACATATTCTCCATCATCTTATCCATACATCCAGTTATCCCTCATCCATTCATCCATCCTATCCAGCCATCTTGCCGATTTGTCAATTTTTATGCCTTTTAGTGCTTCTGCCATTTTTGTTTCACCTCTTCCACATTAGCAAAACATTTCCCTCTGAGGACTTTTTTCATCCAGGAAAACAAAGAAAAAGTCCTTTGGGGTGAGATCGGGCAAATAGAGAGGGTAGGGCATGGGGGTCATGCCTTCTTTGGTCAAAAACTGCTGAGCACTCAGTGCAGTCTGGGCAGGTGTGTTCGTAAATCACTCATCATGAAATGGGCAAACATGTTGAAAGAATCACCAAAAAATATTCACTGAAGCCGAATTCAGCCTATCACAACAACGCTAGCTGGTACACTGACGCCAATGGGTTCCTAGGATGCTTATCTAGCAAAGGAAGTCTATATTACAAGGGGCTCCTTCTCCAAAAAATATTCCATATTTTTCTTTTGGTCCCCTTGCATGTCTGTATCCATATACTATTAGTCCTTTTTTTTTTTTGATTAAAATTTTTTTTCAATTATGTAATGTAAAAGTCCAACATAAACACTTTATGCAAGACTAGAGTGTATCTTCAAATTAAGTCTTTTAGTAAATATGTAAATATCCTCTGTATATAAAAGTTGCATTTAGTCTCTTGTGCTCAAGGATGTTATCTATAAAACTGATAGCAATAGGAATGGTGAGTGACAATTTAATTTGCAATTATAAAGACAGGACAAATAAAAAATTTTCAATTCCATAAAATTTGTATCAGTTTAAGTGCTTGTGTTCGATACAAACAGTGTTTAAACTCACAATACACGTTTCATCAATTGTGGGTATTTTTGTATTATTTACATGAATGCTATCAGTTTGATTAACAAATACTACTTTCAGCTTGGAGATGCACATCATTTCCTAGTTATTGTTAAGTCGCAGATAAGGTAGTTTGTTCCCTCAAGAGCTAAGTTATCAGTCACCAGGTTGTTTGCTGCTGTTCCTTTTCTGCCATTTCTTATTGGTGAATTGTATCCAGTATTGCTTGGTGCATTTTCTCCAGTTTTTCAAGGTTTTAAAGGTAAAGGTGTGAGTTTACACATACTTTGTGGATATATCTTCTACAGGACAACTGTCCTTGTTTTGGAAGAACTTCCTGGAACATTGATTTCACTTTCACCATGGCTGAATTGTTGGATACAGTAAGTATTTTCTAAAAGTTCTGGTCTTTTTCTTGCAACTTTAGGCATCCAACCTGGTACTACCAGGATGGCTGAGAGTTCTTGACTCAAGCCTAAAGAAGCCATTCACTTTGCAACTCCAGTCAAGAATGGGTACCCCTGGGGCACGGGCACCAGGGGCTATTCCCACCCTTCTGCCATGACCTCCTGGGAAGCACCAAATGAAACTTCCACTGGCTTTGTGTCTGTGGCGCACACTGGCTAATACACATGCACACAGACCCCAAACCATCTGTCCAAAGTAGCCTCCCCGCCCCGCCTATCATTAAACTTTTAGGAACTTTTGTCTGGCTCCATAGAATATTACGCGCATCTGAATATAAAAATACTGAGTTTTCCCTCAAAATCCTCAAGTAATAATTGGCACTTGAGGGAGATTCATTGTGTTTGCCCGTGACTTTGTATGCTCCCTTGGAAGGTCATCAGACAGCTTGTTTGAGCCGTACAACCCTGGACAATGAGGAGAAACCAAAGAGGTAATGATATAGTCCCAGTGATGTTTTTAGGAGAAGTGAAGTCCCCTTGGAACAAAGTAGGAGCCATGAAAATGGACAGAGGTCTATAGATTTGGATGGTATTTTTAAAGTAATATTGGTGGAACTTGGTGACTGAAAGAAGAAGACGATGGAGTCAAGGAGGACCCCCGTTTCTCGCTTGAGAGATGGGACAGGCACAGGGACAGAGGTATTGTCACCCAACAAGGACATAGGAGAAGGGGCAGCAGGGAACTGGCACGTGTTGGCACTTCCTATAGGGTCCCTAAGGGACATTCAGCAGGCAGGGAGACATGAGTGGCTGGAGATTAGGAAGAGAGACCTGAGGGTAGAGTCTTGAGTCAGAAGAAATGCGTAGGTGACAATCTTATTGAACCAAGGGGCCTTCGGGCCATAAACAGTCCTCTGTAGGGGAACAGGGAGGGCCCTCCAAGCCGCTCCCTCTTTCTCCATAGAAGGTTCACAGGAGCAGACAAGCCCATAGGGCTCCTGCACAGATGGGAAATGGGGTCATCTCAGCTCCAGCCAAAGGGTGGGCCCCACAGCTCCAGCTGGAAACCCCATTTGGGGGCTGCAGGGGTGTGTGTTAAACTGCTCCCTGGGTGGCTCAGGCCAGGCCAGCTCAGAGAACAAACTGTTATCTCTGCCATAAATCCCCTCGGCCATAAAGTCCCTTCCCCCCTGACCCCTTGGTTGATGTGAGAAACTGAGGGCAGGGCAGGGTGATGACCTCCTGACTCCGGGGCTGCTGGCCTCCCAGCCCACCATATCGTTCCTTTCAAGGCCTCGAGAGCCCGCTCAAGGCCCTAACACTGAGGGGCACAGCTCGGGCCTGGGAGCCAGAGCCCTTGTTCAAAACCCCACAATGCCCTGGCTTCCACTTCAATCAGCCCCCCTACCCACCCATCCCCATCTGTATCTCAGTTTCTTCATTAGTAAATTAGCAACTTTTCTTTGAGAATCCCTTCTTTGCCTCTGAAGGGGACTCTAGGGGTAAAAGAAAAAGGGCAGTCTAGTGTCATAGGTAAGAAGAATCTTTGTAAACATGCCCCGCCAACACTTAATCTCTGGGACTCAGTCTCATCTGTAAAATTGGGGCCATGACAAGAGCTACCTCAAGGGATTGTGTGAATAAAGCGAGGTATTGACTAAGGTACCGAAGGCAAGTATAGTATTGATGCATTCTAGTAAAGCCTTTTGAAAAAAATAAAGCACATGCAGCATTTTCCTTTGCAAAATGCTTAAAGGATGCTAGAAATGGTCAGGTTACACTTTTGTGGTAGGGAAAATATAACAATGTAACTTGTGACAAAAATGAGCTGCGGGCCAAACTGCCCATCACCTGCCACCATCACTGCTGGCTTCTGGTCACAAGCTGCCCAGGGACTGCCATTCAGTCAGCCTAACCCAGAGTCACCAGCAGCAGGAAGGAAGGCTGAGAAAGGACTTGAGGCAGGGCTGATGGGCAGGCAAGAGAACGGGGATCTGGAATCATTACCTTTACCTTCAGAGGAAGTGAGAGCGGAGTAAGGTTTGTGTTGCTCAGCCTTCAGCAGAGAGGAGGGGTCCCAGGGTCCTGGGAGAGCCTCTGACATTCACTCTTGTTCCCTCCTCTGGAAGACACCAGCTTCAGCCAGTCCCTCCATGCCATCTCACACTGCCTTTCCAGGGGACTTTTTCAAAGCACAGCCCTGACCACTGCCTGACCCAAAACCCTGCCAAGTATCTCACCACATTCAGAACGAAGTCTACGCCCTTTGTAAGACTAAACAATTCGCCATGATCTTGAGCCTGACTCCCTTTTCACTCCATTTCCCACCTCCTCTAGCCCCACTGTACACACATACGCCCCCACACACCCACCCATACACATCACTTGTCCTCTGTGCTGTAACCATTCTGAACTTCCTCAGTTTCCAGAACACACCAGATATTCACTTTCTCTCTGTGTCCTCTGAGCCTAAGCACACGCAAGTCCTTCAGCCCAACACATTCTTCCTTATCCCCGCCTAGCTAATTCCTGCTCCTTCAGGAGTCCAACTTTAGATTCTCCCAGGAAGCTTATCCAGGGTCACCAGAGACTGAGTTAAGCAACCCCACTCACCTCCTTCTACAGCCCTTTGAGCCCTCTCAGTTCTCCATGCCATTCATTCTGAATGAATGGAACCATATTATAATACCACTCTATTTCATGATGTGAAGTGTATCAACATTCAACTTTGTATCGGAGTTCTCCAGAGAAACGGAGCCAATAAGATATCTGTAGAGACATAGAAAGAGATTTATTATCAGGGATTGGCTCACATCACTACAGGGGCAGAGATGCTCCATGATCTGCCACTTGCAAGCTGGAGATGCAGGAAAGTTGGTCACATAGTTTTAGTCCAAGCTCAAAGACCTGATAATCAGTCCAAGTCCAAAGGTCCAAGAAAAATGGGAAGGGGGGCACTGGTGTAAGTCACGGTCCAAGCTCAAAGAGCCAGGCACACTGATGTCCAAGGGCAGAAGAAGATGAATGTCTCAGATCAAGCAGAGAGGGTAGAATTCATCCTTCCTTTACCTTTTTGCTCTATTCAGGACCTCAATAGATTGGACAATGCCCACCTGCACTGGTGAAGGCAATCTTCTTTACTCAGTCTACTGATTCAAATGTTAATCTTTTCCAGAACAGTCTCCAGACACACCCAGAAACAATGTTTTACCAGCTATCTGGGCATCCCTTAGCCCAGATAGTCAAGTTTACACATAAAATTAACCATCAGGAACTTCAGCCTCCGAATTCAGCTAAAATCTGTTATATGACTTCAGCCTTCACCTGAGCTTTGGAAAGCAAATAGCCAAACGCCAACCTCACTGTCAATTTTGGAATTCCTAAGCTGTACATGAGAACTGGACATGTGATCACATAGATTTCCAACTATGTCCAATCATTGTAACAACATCAGTAATATGCACGAGGCATACCATTCAGGCTTGTTGTTAACATTGGAATAATTACTCTTAAACATAGGTAATAATTATAAATGTAACTTAGAGTGGAATTGCCTTATGGGATTTATAACTTATCAGTCAGTTTAAGGGTACTGTATTTTTGCAAGAATAAATGCCTGTAATAATTAATGGCAATTATGAACACTGTTCATTTAACATACAAAACCAAACATTAAGAAAGCTCAGGGCCAGGTGCAGTGGCTCATGCCTGTAATCCCAGCACTTCGAGAGGCTGAGGTGGAAAGATTGGAGTTCTAGATCAGCTGGGCAACATAGTGAGACCTCATTGCTACCAAAACTCAAAAAATAAAATTAAGGTGAGTGGATTGCCTGAGCCCGCGGGTTCAAGACCCGCCTGGGCAACTTGGCAAGACCTCATCTCTACAATAAATAAAAAACCAGCCGGGCGTGGTAGCGTGCGCCTGTAGTTCCAGCTACTTGGAAGGCTGAGGCTGAAGGATCGCCAGAGCCCAGCAGGTTGAGGCTGCGGTGGCTGGGAGCAGCCACTGCACTCCATTCTGGGCAACAGAGTGAGACTCCAACTCAAAAAAATAAATAAATAAATAAATAAAATTAGCCAGGTGTGATGGCACATGCCTATAGACCCCAGCTACTTGGGAGGTTGAGGCAAGAGGAATGCCTGAGGCCAGGAGGTCAAGACTGCCTTGAACCATGATTGTGCCACTGCACTCCAGCCTGGGTGACAGAGCAAGACCACAACACAAAAAAAAAAAAAAAGAAAAAAGAAAAAAAGTTAAATAAAGGAAATAAATTGATTGTGGGGGAGATGGTTCTCTGTGGGTCTCTTGCTTTTCTGCATACATTGGGAACAGAGGCATTGACTATCTTTTCAAGAATATTTGTATGTTATGAACATGCCTGGAAGACAGACACAGCGTTTTCCTTTGGAACAAAGGGCAGATTTGTCTAACGCTCAGCATAACAAAGAAAATGTCTTCCTCCCTGCGCCTGTAGTTCCAGCCACTTGGAAGGCTGTGGCGGAAGGATCACCGGAGCCCAGCAGGTCGAGGCTGCAGTGGCCGGGAGTGGCCACTGCACTCCAGTCTGGGTGACAGAGTGAGACTCCAACTCAAAAAAAAAAAAAAAAAAAGAAAAGAAAATGTCTTCCTCCAAGGTGGAAGTCAGGCCAATTTCCTGCCCATTACAAAGGATTCAGCTCCCCTCACTCAAGGCTTCTAAGCCGTGACACAAAGCCACTTTATATGCAGAATCCTTGAGGACCCTTCCACGTCACCCCCATCAGTGAAGTTCATGCTGTGCTGGGAATGAGAACATTCTTTGTCTCTGACCGGGAGTCTTGTGTCTTCTGCCAGGATCCGTGAAACAGCACAGGCCAACTTGTTAACTTACAAGTAGGATAAAAATCTCAGCCCCTTTACAGTTCTTGACAACAGTTCATTTGACTATGAAGAGAGAGTATGTCTTAGGTCAGGTTCCCTGGGAAGCTGGCTCTGAGATGGGAGGTGACCCCTGGGCTGTCATTCCAGGTCTGGGGAAGGGAGGCAGGTAGAAAGCCGCAGGCGGCGGGTAAATTCCCAAATGCTGCTGTCTGACCCAGCACTTCTCCTGTTTCCAATCTGCATGCTGACCCTCTCCAAGGAGGGCTGAGATTAAACCCAGCTGAACGCCGAGCCCCAGGGAAGGGAACTCCACACGTTCTGCACCCCAATTAACAGGCAGATGGGGTTGTCAAGCTGAGAGATGGAGGGCTGCCCAGGACCAGGACGCAGACCTCCCCCCGTGGCTGAAGACTTTCATCGAGAGATTACACACAGGACTATTTTTAGCCAGGTGAAATTTGTAGAAAGCAGACAGGCTCAAAATGCAGCAGAAACCTGCTTTGAATTTACAGAGCAGACCTCCACGGAAGGGAGGAGGGGTGGCTGAGGGCCTCCCTTTCCAAGAGGAGAAGGTGGGGGAGGGTTCATCCCTACTGGACACCCACTGTGTGTCAGGTTCAATGCTCAGAGAAATGACATCGCAACGTGGCCTAAATTCCAGACCCCAGCCCACCACCTCACATGCAAGGACCACCCCTAAGTTGGAGACTGATTACACGTGCAAGCTCTGATCAATACAAATAACAACAGCAGTGAACTGAACACACATCACAGGAGTTGGCAAACTTTCTGTGAAGGACCAGAGAGTACACATCTGGGACTTGCTGGCTGTGTGATCTCTGTCCCAACTACCCAGTTCTGCCTTTGTAATGCCACAATAGCCATAGACAATATGTAAATGAATGGGAGTGGCTGTGTTCCAATAAAAAATATATTTTAGTTTGAACTGGATTTGGCCTACAGGCTCATAGTTTGCCAACCCAAATATCAAAGTAAAATTACAAAACACTGTAGCCTGTTTAAAATATTAGCACTGAACAAATTGAAGATTTGTTAACCCCCACAAAGCACAAGATATTCCCAAGATAATTTCAAGGCTTTTAAAAAAAGCCCTAGAGCACTGCAATCAATCCCTAGAGCACTGCAGGACAGGTGGTTTGATAATAAGACAAATTTCAAGTTGTGTGGTAAAATCGTCTTCTCTAAATCCCATCAAGGTGGCTCTGGGGCAATATGGAAGGTGACCAGATAAAATACAGACTGCCAGTTAAACTGATTTCAGATAAATGATGATTAATGTTTTAGTATAGGCTAGGCACAGTAGCTCACGCCTATAACCGCAGCACTTTTTGGAGGTTGAGGTGGGAGGATCACTTGAGGACAGGAATTCGAAACCAGCCCAGGCAACATAGTAAGATTTCCATCTTTACAAAAAATAAAGGTTTACTGAGCACAGTGGTACATTCTTGTAGTTCCAGCTACTAAGGAAGGTGAAGCAGGAGGATCATTTGAGCCCAGGAGTTCAAGGCTGCAGTGAACTGTGATCACACCACTGCCCTCCAGTCAGGGCAATAGAATGAGACCCCATTTCTAAAATGGAGGGGGAAAAATACATATATATATAATTTTTTTCCATGCACCATTCGGGACATATACTAAAAAATTATTTTTTATTTATCTGATTTAAATTTAACCTGACTGGGCGAGGTAGCCCACACCTGTAATCCCAGCACTTTGGGAGGCCAAGGCAAGAGGACTGTTTTCGCCCAGGAGTTCAAGATTAGTCTGGGCAACATAGCAAGACCTTGTCTCTATAAAACATCAAAAATTAGCCACGTGTGGTGGTGTGCACCTGTAGTCCCAGCTACTCAGGAGGCTGAGGCAGAAGGATTGCTTGGACCCAGGAGGTAGAGGCTAGGATGAGCTGTGATCATGCCACTGTATTCTAGCCTGGGAGACAGAAGCCCTGACAAATAAATAAATAAGATTCTCAGTAAATAAATAAATTCAACCAGACGTCCTATATTTTTATTTGTTAAATCTGGCAATCCTGACAGTTTGTAGAATCCCATCTGAAGAGACCGCTGGAAGTCTACATCTTCTGCTCTTCACGAACTCCACACCACCACCCCAAAAATGTCTGGAACCAAAATAGTAAAGTCACCTTTCAAGCAGAAGGTCTAGCTTCAGTTTCTTGGTGTGTTTTATTCTCCCTTTCTAAATGCTAACACCAGTTGCATAACTTTGGCCAAGTTCTTGAATTTGTCTTGAGACTCAGTTTACCTGTCTGTAACGGGGACGATGCCAGCACCTCCTTCAGGAATTTGTGATACGAATTAAATGAGCCAGCGTGTGCCAAGTGCTTAGCTCCACGCCTAGAACTAACATGCTTCCTACAGATTTTAACAAAATATATAATAACTAATGCCAGCTTCACATTCATTCTTCCATCAAATCCTCAAAACCACCAGAGAGCGGGTATTAAGATTACCATTTTACAGACCAGACAAACAGAGGCTCCAAGAGATGATGTCACACAAGGAAGCAGCAGCAGAGATGGGATTTGAATCAGCAGTCCTGGCTGCAGTCAACTCAGCAACTGGCAGGGCTGGGCCAGAAAAGGCAAACTGGGTTTCAGTTTGGCCTGCACAGACCTCAGACACGAGTCCCCCCATCTGCAGAACAAGTTCCCAGCTGCCCAGCACGTGACTCGAGCCCGCAGAACCCACACATTTTTACCTGGGTCAGGAATATCACCGTGGCAATCAGCTCCAGGGTGGGCCGCTGGAATCAGACCACCTAGGGCTTCCCGGCTGCTGTGGAGCAGATGAGGAAGGGTCTCTCTGCCCCTTCGGGAATCCTATTCCTGAGCAGGCATGGTGACTCACACCTGTAATCCCAGCACTTTGGGAGGCCAAGACAGGAGGATCACTTCAGCCCAGGAGTTCAAGACCAGTCTGGACAAAATACTGAGACGTCATCTACAAAAAAATAAAAATAAGAATAAATTAGTTGGGCATGGTGGCACATACCTGTAGTCCCAGCTACTTGGAAGGCTGAGGTGGGAGGACTGCCAGGTTGAGGCTGCAGTGAGCTGTGATTGTGGCACTGCCCTTTAGCCTGGGTGACAGAGTAAGACCTCAACTCAAAAATAAAGAAAAAAGCCGGGCTCGGTGGCTCAGCCTGTAATCCCACGCCTTTGGGAGGCTGAGGTGAGTGGATTGCCTGAGCCCGCGGGTTCGAGACCTACCTGGGCAGCGAGACCTCATCTCTACAATAAATCAAAAAATATCAGCTGGGCGTGGTAGTGCATGCCTGTAATTCCGGCTACTTGGAAGGCTGAGGCGGAAGGATCGCCGGAGCCCAGCAGGTCGAGGCTGCGGTGGCCGGGAGCGGCCACTGCACTCCAGTCTGGCCAACAGAGTGAGACTCCAACTCAAAAAAGAAAAAGAAAGAAGGAAAAATTCTATTTCCTCAGTCCTGAGGATCCCTCCCTCTGCCCTAAACAGGAGTTCTCCCTTATGCCAGGGAGCACCAAGACCTCCTGACCTCAGTTTCCCCAGGCACCTAGGCCTTCCCTGACTTTCTGCCACTCCCTACTTGCACAGGGCACACCTCACGTCACCCAACAGTGACATGTAATAATTTGCTCAGCGCTCATCTTCCCCACGTGGCCGGACACTCCGTGGGGGCAAGACTTTGCCTGTCCCACTACACTCTTGTTGAATGACTAACAGACTGAAGTGTCTCATGTTTTCCAGGCATCTCCTGTGTCCTAAGCACTTTGCCTTCATTTTCTCACTTGCATTGTCATATCCGTTATTTGAGGCTGGAACCAGCAGTCCCATTTTACAGATAAGGAATCTGAGCTTCAGACAGTCATAGAAAGCAGTGTGACAAGGCAGTCAAGAGTGTGGCCTCTGCCATTCGTTATCTGTGTAACCACAGGCTGATCCCTCATCTGTGGGATGGGGACAGTCACCTTACCTACCCCAAGTGGCTGCTGGGAGGATCCCATCAGAGGAGGGTGGAAAGTCCTGAACCAAGTCTCTGAAACATAATTAATGCTCTGAAATTGTTAGTGTTATTGCTTTGGCTGAATCACACAGCTGATAAGTGCCAGTGCTGGGATCCGAGTCTGCTGTTCAGTCCAGCCGAGAGAAGAAGGGGACAGAGATGGAGGCCTCAAGGTCGTGGTCCTGGCATAGCTTTGGCCAGGTCTGATCTCACACCGGACCTTTTCCTGAAAAGACAGGCCAGGTCTGGCCGCCCATGACTCCACGGGGCCGGCGGCACTGGTGGGTGAGTGGGCTGTGAGCCCTGTCTTGAACTGCCCGGCTGAGCAGTGCCACCGGCCCAGTTGGAGCTGGGCAGACTGCTCTAAGGATGGAAATGGGAAGGAGGGAAAAGAGATGGCCCAGACCTGAACTTCTCTGCCCCAGAACAACCATTCATCTCTGCTCACCCCTCAACCTAGGACGAAAGCTTTGTGGTACCCAGGGAAGGGGATAAGACTGAGCACTCGGGTCCTCCCTAGGCAACCATAGTTGTCGCTGTGCCTCTAACCCCACATGCACGGAGAAACATCCAGACTGCAGAGCCGGACACACCCGAGGTCAAGGCCCAGTCTCGCTCCGCCTGGAGGTACGACCGGGAGCAGGCAGCTTCAGTCCTCGGGCCTCAGTTTTACTCACAAAATGGGCACAGGAAACACGTCATCCTGGGTTGCTGTGATGGATCAGATAAAACTAACATGAGAAATGCACTTGGTCAAGTCCAACAGAACTTAAGGGAAAAAATATACATATGTATATATGTATGTGTATATATATAACAAATAAAATAAAAAACGAGGCCAGGTGTTCTGGCTCATGCCTGTAATCCCAGCACATTGGGAGGCCGAGGTGGAAGGATTGCTTGAACCCAGGAGTTGGAGACCAGCCTAGGCAACATCACAAGACCGGATCTCTACCAAAAAAAAAAAAAAATTAGCCAGGCATGGTGGCGCTTGCCTGTAGTCCCAGCTGCTTGGGAGGCTAAGGTAGGAGGACTATGTGAGCCCAGGAGGTCAAGGCTGCAGTGAGCTGTGATTGTGCCACTGCACTTCAGCCTCAGCGACAGAGTGAGACCCTCTCTCAAAATAAGGGACAACATTTGGTACACAGTAGGTGCCCCATAAATGTCAGAGGGAGTTCACACTGACTCCCAGGTCCCATCTCCCGCTAGGTATTTCCTCCCAGCTCATTTCAGGGCAGGAGCTGGAAGGAACAAGAAGGCCATCTTGGAGGCAAGCCGTGGGCACTGCAGAGGGGATCTGGGGCCAAACATAACATCAGATTATTAAAAGTGAGGACTGTAAACAGCAGCACGACTGGCCAGAACACAGTGGCCAACAGACCACAGCCAGATGCTCGCGCCCGTGGCCACACCACCTGCTGCCCCAGCATCTGGGGTGGACCCATCTCCACAGGCACGGGTGCAGACTGGCATGTTTTTCCTGAGCTGAGCCCTGGCGACCTTGCCAAACCCTGTCCTAATAGTGAGAAGACCTTAGGAACAGCTGACAGGGTCTGCTCAGAGGAGAGAAGACCTCTCGCCTGCCCCCATCCACGCCCATCAAACAGACCCTGAGGATGTAACTGGAGACCAGGCCCCACAGAAACCCTGCAGACTCTGGCCCTACACATGGTGCTAGGAGACCAGTATGGGAACCCCAACATCCCCAGCTAGCAGCTGTGTGTCCTTGGGCAAGTCACTCTACCTCTCTGAGCCCAGAATCCTCATCCAAAACGTGAGGCTATTCAAAGCCACCCGCTCCCCAGACTGTGGTGTGAGGGTTAAATGAGGTCATGCCTTTACAGCACAGAGCCTGGTAGCATAAAGGGGGAACTGGGCCTCAGGGCATGCTGGCCTCTCACCCACATCAGACAAGACTGATGCTGGAACCAAGGTCCCATCGTAATGGGGCCATGTGATCACTGGAATGGCCACTCTCCTCAGCACCCAAAGGTGAGCAACCTGGGTGCAGGAGTGAGCGAGCAAGGCTTGGAGCCAAACGAGGCTGGATTTGAACCCCGCCCCCACTGACGTCATAGTTGCCTCAGCCCCATCTGTAGCTAGGGATCCTACCTACCTCACGGCCTCACTTCCTCCCCAGGGAATGACTGAAATTGTTGAATACCTATACTGTGTGCGGCTCTAGAGCCCATGGGACAACAAGGCTGGGCTCCTGTCCTAAAGGTTATTACAAAGAGTCAAGGAGATGCTGTGTGGACAATGCCAGGCATTTGGCCAGTGCCCAGGAAGTCGATGTCCTACATTAATGACCGCCCACTTCTTTCCCTTCTTTCTTCTCTTCTCCTTCTCTCTCTTCCTGGTAGCCCTTCCCTCCCTCCTTCCCTCCCTCTTTCCTTCCCTCCTTCCTTTTTTCCTTCCTTCCCTCCCTCCTTCCTTCCTTTTTTCCTCTTTCTCGCTCTCCTTTCTTCTTCCCTCCCCCTCTCTCTCCCTTCTTCCTTCCTTTCCTCACTCCCTCCTTCCTTCCTTCAGTCCTTCCTTCCCTTTTTTCCTCTCTCCCTTCTTTCCTTCCTTCCTCTTTCACTCCCCTCCCTCCCTTCTTCCTTCCTTCTTTCCTTCCTTCCTTTCTTCCCTCTTTCCATCTCTCCCTCCCTTCCTCCTTCCTTCCTTGCTTCCTTCCTTCCAACCTCTGTGGGGCATGAATCAGACATAGGCCCTCGGGAATAATTCCACGGAGAATAGGGTAGAGGATCCAACCCCTTCATTCCCCAAACAGGTGCCAAGCCCATCCTGACAGGTGCAGACCAGTCCTGGAAGGAAAAGACAGAATTGGTGGCCACAACAGGAGAAAGGGTTTAGAAAAACAACCCACTCAAGTTACCTTCTAAAGACCAAGGTCTGGGCCCCAAGATCTTTCTTAGGCCCTGACTTCTCTGATTCTCGGCTTTGAGAGGGAAAGGAGAGGGGGCCTGGGTGACTCAGCACCCTTGGACAGAGCTTGTTCCAACAAGGGGTCCAGGAAGCCCCTGTGGGAAAGGAAGACTCTGGTCACATAAGCTGGAACTGGCTCTGGGACACCCCATGGACACCTCAGGGTCATGACCCCACAGGGATGGGGCTGCGGGACCCTCCCCAGCCTAAAGCCTCCCCATCCTGGCTGCCTGTGTCACCGCCCAGCCTGACTGAAACCTGAGCCAGAGAGATAGAGCCTCCGAGCCAGCCAGTTATGTCTTAATGTAATTTAGCTGTAATCGCAGCGTGTTTTCCCTTGCTATAATTAGTAAAATGTGGTTGTTTTCTGTGTTCCTGGAAGATGTCTGAACTGGAGCCAGCTCCCTGTAGCTTTTCTGACAAGCTCTCCCAAATAGGCCCACCAGCAACACAGTAGATTTACCAACACTATTTTCCCCCCTTAACCTGAGTGTTCCCGATTCCTGAGTCGGGGCCTCTCCCTCCTGGCCCCTGAGGACAAGCCGCAGGGATTAGCATAGGGCTGGGCATGCCGTAGGTGCCCAATAAATGTGAGTGTGGGGTTGAGCGATCAAACTAACAACAACAAAAAAGCATGTAGGAAAAGAATTATTCTTTTAGGATTTCCACAAGATCCTCAACAAAATGTATGTGTGTGTTGTGTGTGTGTTGTGTTAGGGGTATGTGCTTGCAGGTGCAGCTGTCTACATGCTAATGGACACAGCAGCTATGTGTGGAGCTTGTGACACTGTGTCTGTGTGTGTCCACCGGACAGTGCTGGAGTGTGTGAACGTGAGTACCCTTTGTGTATGTGCATGTGGACACACAGAGAGGACCAAAACTGGCCCTGAATGCTCTGATGACTCTGTGACGGGGCAGAGGATGGGCGCACCTAAGTCTCCCTGAAAGTCATTGCTCACACCTTCTGCCTTGGATCACCCCTGAGCTCAGTTGCTAGATAATCACATAGGCTAGCCTGTGGTTTTGTGGTGTTGGTTTTTTTCATAAAAGATCAAGATTCACATTTTCTGCCTTTGCCAAATTCTCCCCCATTGGGAGCCATGTTTCAGATTTCTTATTATTTTATTATCAATCACGATGCAGCACGAAGTGGTGGTAGCACCCACCTCAATAGAGTTCCTGCGCACAGTTTACAGCCTAAATCCCTTGGCATGTACCTGGCACACAGGGAGCACCCGCTAAGTATGACTATTAACAGTGACTACTGCACAGAAAGAGTAGGGCAGCCAGGGGCAAGGACTCCCACACCACTTCCCGTGTGGCCTCAGGCAGGCCTCTCGGAGGGTAGTTTGAACGTGCTTGACGTGTGTCAATAGATGTCCATTATTATGTTAGTTATCGTGTGGCCTTTACCTTTCCGATTGCTAGGAAACAACCGTTTTTCCAGCCGATCGCCCCAAGTTCAGTCCTTGGCAGAAATCAAGAACTAGCTGAGCATCCGCCTAGGAGGATTTCGTGTCAGATAGATTCTGAACTCTGGTTGGCTGAATTTACCAGGACTCTGAATTCTGATTGGCTGGGATGTAGTGGGTATGCCCATTCTTTGCACGGCCATGGCAATTATCCTAGAAGAGTGACGTCACACCGTGGATTTGGCTTTTTACCTGGGTTAGTGTTTTCTTTATATTTTCTCAGGGAATCTCACCAAATGTCCACTTCTGCAGATAAATTTCTGCAGATAAATTCCTCCAAAACACATCTCCCTTTACAAAATGCACAAATGTGGTATTTATCCCACGGCACTTGGTAGCAGAAGCAGGATCATGCCTGAGCACTATGATCCTGAGTCCCATGTTCTCACGGTGGCAGGAGGGTGTTCCTGGGGCCCCAGCGCCAAGCCTTGCTTCTCTGAGAGCCTCTGGTTCTCCCTGCAGCAGGGCATTTCTGTCAAGTCCTCCTCCGGCCAGGCACAGGAGGAGATTCACTTTTTAAAAAAAAAATTTTTGTAGAAGTGGGGATCTTGCTATGTGAGTTTTGAACTCCTAGCCTCAAGCAATCCTCCCGCTTTGGCCTCCCAAAGTGTTGGGATTACAGGCGTGAGCTGCCTGCCCAACCTCTTGGACAAATGAAATCATGCAATATTTGTCTTTGCAGGACGGGCTTATTTCATTTAGCAAAACATCTTCCAGGTTCATCCATGTGGTAGTGTATATCAGAATTTCCTTCCTTTTTAAGACCCTAATAATATTCCATTGTAGGTATATACCGCATTTTGTTTATTCATCCATCAATGAACACTTGGGTTGCTCCCACCTTTTGGCTATTGTGAACCATGCCGCTATGAACATGGTTGTCCAAATACCTGTCCAAATGCATGCTTTCCTTTCTTTTAGGCATATACCCAGAAGTGGAATTGCTGGATCAAAGGCAAAGTCCAATTTTAATTTTTTTGAAAAACTCACCATATTGTTTTCCATAGCAGCTGACCATTTTACATCCCCACCCGCACAAGTGTTCCAATTTCTACATATCTTCACCAACCCTTGCCATTTTCTGAGGGTTTGTTGTTGCTGTTGTTTTTGTTGTTGTTTATTTGTGATTTGCTTGGTTTTTTGACAGTAGCTATCCTAGTGAGTGTGAAGTGATAGCTCATTGTGGTTTTGATTTGCATTTCCCCAACGATTGGTGATGTTGACCATGAGATTCACTTTTGAACCATGAAACAAAATGAGGAACTTCTCCCCACCATCACTGAAGCCAGAAGAGGTTGTCCTTTTTTATTCATTCATTCACTCATTCATCTACCTCTCATTCATTTGCTATACCTTAAATGCTGTCCTGAGCTCTCAACAGATATTTAGAAGAGATACACCAGCAAGGCAATGATGCTGAGAGAAGTTTTGTGAAATGGCATTTAAATGCAGACAGAGAACTACAAATGACCATCAAATATGTGAAAGCATTCTTCACCTCACCAGTAATCTTAAAACTTCATATTAAAACATGAAGATGACTTTTCTTTTCTTTTTTCTTTTAATCTCATCTTTTGGGACAGATTTAAAAGGCTGACATTAGTATTAAGAGTCTGAGAAAACTTATAGTGTTACTGAGAATGTAAATTAAATCAACACTCCAAAATAATTGAGAAGTTCACATCTAGAATTTATCTTAAAGTAAAACTGGAGTAAACATACAAGATGAGAATTTTGCTGTGGCATTTATAATAGTAAGTAATAAGAAATAATACAAATGACAACCAAGAGAGAATTAGCTAAATAAAATATGCTATGGTGTGGGGAAAGATGTCTAAGACAAAAGTCTGTCATTGACCAGGCACAATGGCTCATGCCTGTAATCCCAACACTTTGGGAGGCCAAGGCAAGAGGACTGCCTGAGCCCAGGGGTTTCAGACCAGCCTGGGCAGCATAGCCAGACCTCACCTCTACAGTAAATAAAAAATTAGCTGGGCATGGTGGCACCTACAGACACAGCTCCTCAGGAGGCTGAGGTGGAAGAATTGCCTGAGCCCAGGAGGCTGAGGTTGTAGTGAGTCATAATCAGGCCACTGCATTCCAGCATGGGTAGCAGAGTGAGACTCTGACTAAAAAAAAAAAAAAAAAACAATATATATATATCTCCATGTGTTCCACATCCTCAGGTTCAACAAACAGGGGACAGAAAATACAGTCCTCCCAAGATGTGGATCCTGTGGATAAAGGAGGCTGACTTTTTATATCTGTGGGTTCTGCAGACTATGGGACTTGAAGAATCTCCAGATTTTGGCACCCACAGAGGTCCTAGACCCAAACCCCTAAAAACACTGAAATGGCTAAAAAGCAAGTTGCAGAATACTCAACAGTACATATAAGCATTAATAAATATATGTATAAAATAGTTGTATAGACAGATATTTTGTAAAATATTATGAAAAGATACATGCTGTTCTTGATAGTGGGTCTTTTGATGGGATGGTTTTTCTTCTTTTTTTTTGAGTCGAATTCTCACTCCAGGCTGGAGTGCAGTGGCACGCTCACGGTCACCCCAGCATCAACCTACTGGATTCAGGTGATCCTTCCACGTCAGCCTTCCAAGTAGCCAAAACTACAGGTGTGTGCTACCATGCCCGGCTAACTTTTTCTGATTTATTGTAGAGACGGAGTCTTGCCAAGTTGCCTGGACTGGTCTCGAATCCGCGGGCTAAGGCAATCCACTTGCCTCGGCCTACCAAAGTGCTGGGATTACAGGCTGAGCCACCAAGTCCAGCCTTGGGATGGTTTTAAAGAGCATGTTTGTCTTCTATCTTTTTCAAGTCTGCATTTTCTTTGAAATATTTACAATGTATTTGTTCTGTTTATAATCAGAAAAAAATAAGAATATTTTACAAATGAATAAAAAGCTATAAAACATGGTAAATGACAAAATAATGGTATATTAAAATTTCAAGATGGACTTATGTGTTGCTTCAAAACATGATACCTGTAAAACTAATACAAAATAATGCTGAACTTATGTGTAAGGAAAGAGTTAACTAGCTCTAAATTAGAATCCCAGGTGGGAAGAATCTCCAGTGTTGAAGGTGTAACAGAACATACCAGCATAGGCAACACAGCAAGATCCCATCTCTATAAACAATTTTAAAATGAGGCAGATGTGGTGACACACACCTGTTAGTCCCAGGTTCCCAGGAGACAGAGATGGGAGGATTGCTTGAGCCCTGGAATTCGAGGCTGCAGTGAGCTATGTTTGCACCACTGAACTCCAGCCTGGGCCACAGAGTGAGATCTTGTCTTGAAAATTAAAAACAAGCCGGGCTCGGTGGCTCAGCCTGTAATCTCGTGCCTTTGGGAAGCTGAGGTGAGTGGATTGCCTGAGCCCGCGAGTTCGAGACCCACCTGGGCAACTTGGCAAGACCTCATCTCTACAATAAATAAATTTTTAAAAAATTAGCCGAGCGTGGTAGCGCGCGCCTGTAGTTCCAGCTACTTGGAAGGCTGAGGTGGAAGGATCACCGGAGCCCAGCAGGTCGAGGCTGCGGTGGGGCACTGCACTCCAGTCTGGGTGACAGAGTGAGACTCCAACTCAAAAAAAAAAGAAAATTAAAAACAAAAAAAAGCAAAAAAAAACTTAATGACTTCTATTTGGGCTGCTCAGATATCTTTTGTTTCTGATTTCGCTTCCATCCAAGTTATCATCTGTGTCCTGATACATGAGGTGCCATTTTTAAGGGAAACTGTTTCTTCTGAAGCTGGAAATAGTTGGTGAAGCTTAGTCAGGATCAGTCAACAAGATCAAGGGAGGAGGAGGGTAGTGTCAATGGACTTGGGGTACATGGAAGGCAGCAGAAGAGGGAAGGAGAAGGGAGACATTTCTCAGGAGCTCCCGGCAGGAGGACATCTGTACCACATCCCCCAGAGCTGGCCAGGGAAGGAAAGGAGTCTTGGGCTGCTTGTGCTGGGAATCCCTCCAGGGCCATACTGGGCCCACGCCAAAGGAAGTCCCAAGGACCATCCTCCAAATGAACCCCAAAGGTTATCATCTCCCAAATGTGGGTCTCACTCGGTCTCAACCTCCACCCATATTGAGATATTACTGACTCCCCACTGCCCTCAGCATGAAGCCCAATCTGCCTTGCCTGACGTTCAAAGCCCTCAAAAGGTGGCTGCCAGGCAGCTTTCCCCAGCCTTGTCTCTGATGCTGCTGCTGCAGCCATGACAGACTTGCTGAAGATTCTAGAACTTCTTATTGGTGCCCTCCACCTGGAAGTCTTCCCAGCACCCTGGGGAGCCACTCCTCCCTCTGGTCTCAGACAGAACTTTCTACCACACTGTTCAGTGACTTGGGACATCGTCACTGCCTCCTCCCCCACTGTGGTCCCCGAGGTCGGGGACTCACGGCGGTATGTGTGAGAAACCTCCATTGCATGGTTTGAGTCCCCCCCAGCGCCTGCCTCCTCCACCCACAAGCACCACCACAGGCCTGCAGACCCCAGGCTGGAGCGGGCAGAATGGAGAGAGGACACACCAAATGACACCAGCGTCCACTCCCATGACTGCGTGCTTGCCATGTGCCCGGGTCATTCTAAGCCCTGCACGTGAATTCTCTCATGTCATCTTCATATAGAACTTCATAAAGTCGTGCCACTGTGACCCTCCAGTTTACCAGTGATGAGATGAGGCTGGCTACATTAAGTGTTTGCCCCAAATCATGCAGGTGGGGAGGAATGGAGCCAGAAATCGTACAACAGCTGCCCGACTCCATGGCCCACACCCCTGAGCAAATGATACAATGACGCAAAAAGATCTTGGAAGGATCGTTGTGAGAGAAAGGCCATGAAATATTTGGGGGAAAAAAAAAAAAAGAATGATTGTGCCGGAAGTGATGACTCACTTTGGGAGGCTGAGGCAAGAGGACCACTTGAGCCCCGGGAGTTCAAGACCAGCCTGGACAACAGGCTAAAAAGGTGGGCGGAATAATAATAATTTTAAAAGAATGAGCCGGGCTCGGTGGCTCAGCCTGTAATCCCGCGCTTTGGGAGGACGAGGTGAGTGAATTGCCTGAGCCCGCGGGTTCAAAACCCGCCTGGGCAACTTGGCGAGACCTCATCTCTACAATAAAAAAAAAATTTAGCCGGGCGTGGTAGTGCGCGCCTGTAATTCCGGCTACCCGGAAGGCTGAGGCGGAAGGATCGCCGGAGCCCAGCAGGTCGAGGCTGCGGTGGCCGTGAGCGGCCACTGCACTCCAGTCTGGGTGACAGAGTGAGACTCCAACTCAAAAACAAAAAAGAATGATCGGGTGGGGAAGGTTAAATGTTATCTGTGCATTTTAAAGGCACAATACTTAAATCTGGGGAGCTGAGTCTGATCTCATAGACACATTTTTGTAAGGATCCAAGCATACAGCACAGATGTCATTTTGTATCTCTACAGCGCTTTGTAATGTAGGTGGGTGGGGGTGGAGGATTCTTACGCTATCAGCATTTCACTTTGCTGATGTGGAAACCGGGTCCCAGAGGAGGTCTTAGACCCTCTGAGGAGAAATATCTGAGAGAAGGCAACCTTGGACGAGGGACCCTAAGAGCAAAGGTAACTTTTTTCCTTTGGAGGGGAAGTCAGCAACTGGCAGGAACTGACACAGCCCTCCTCCGGCAGCTTTGCAAGCATGAGTCCCTCATTACCCTCTTTCTTGCTGGACCTGATACAGCCTGAGATCCTGAGTACTCCACAGCCACGGCCAGTCAGCGAGGACCGCCACAGGAGCTGGAAAGACTCACCACTTAGGTCTGGGTCAAGTCAGTTTCTTCTGCAGAGGAAGAACCCAGGGCATGCAGTGGGTTCCCTTGCAAGATACAGTGCCTAGGGCCCTCCCGACAGCTCAGCCAAATGCCATCTCACCACATGACTTCCCCTGCACCCTCCAGAGACAGTCCCTTGAGCCCCACCCCTAGGTGCCTGGGGTCACATGTCCTCCACCCCCCCCTGCATCTCACAAGATCTGGAGTGGATGTCTGTCTACTTTTCCCACGTTTCCTGTTTCCTATCCCAAAACCCACCGCCGGCCTCTCTTTGGTTCCTTCTGATCAAAAACTGGGTACTCTCCACCCCACCTTTCCCCAAGCATGGACCCAGACCTTTCTCTTACATCTCCCAAAGCACCCAAGTGCAGGATTTTTGTCCGTGGCCGAGGGATATTGTTGCAAACAACAAAACTCAAAACTGGAAACAAAATAATCTGTCCCTAGAGTTTGTTGGCCCTTTGCTTTGACAAAGGATAGCCTTTGCATGTTTCTTTTTAATTTTCAAAATATGTACGAGGGGGATCCAAAAAAACCACCAGAATTGTCTTTTGGAGGGGGGGCCCCTTGTAGCACAGGCCTCCCCCACTAGGTAAGTGTGCTAGGAACCCATCAGGTTCAGTTTACCAGCTAGTGTTGTTATGAGGCTGCATTCAGTTTCAGTGAATTTTTTTTGGAGATTATTTCAACACATTTGCCCATGATGGGTGATTTACAAGTGCACCTGCTCACTTGGCACTGAGTGTTCAGCGTTTTTTACCAAAAATGGCATGACTCCAGTAACCTACCCTCTCTATTCACCCGATTTCGCCCCAAGCAACTTTTTTTTTGTTTCCCAGGATGAAAAAAGTCCTCAAAGGGAAATGTTTTGCCAATGTGGAAGAGATAAAACAAAAAATGGCAGAAGCACTGAAAGGCATCCAAATTGATGAATTCAAAAAATAATGTTTTGAGCAGTGGGAAAAGTGTCTAGATTGGTATACTGCATCAAATGGAGAGGTCTTTGAAGGTGACTGAAGTTTACACATATAAGAATAAATACATGTTTTTAAAGAAATAAATTTCAGGTATTTTGGGGGGCCACATATATAATTTATTATATATTTAATTACTATTTAATATATATTAATAAATAGAAACACGGTCTCTCTATGTTATCCAGGCTGGTCTTGAACTCCTGGACTCTAGCAATCCTCCCACCCCAGCCTTCAAAGTGCTGGGATTGCAGGTGGGAACCACTGAGCCTTTAAGACTTCTTAGGAGTCCACTCCCCTTGTAAGTTTCTTAGGAGCCCCTTCTTTCCATCTCCTTTTACCCCCAAAAATCAAAACTCAGACTTTGGTAGCCCCTAAAATGACAGTTTCCCTTAGGAGAACGTAGGCAGTTACAGGTGTCACAACATATGCGAGACACTTACATGCCTTTGTTCAAACTGCTCCCACTGCCTGATTAATCCTTCCTTGTCTTCTTCTTCCCTTTTCTACTCTCTCCTTCCTGTCTCAGGGCAGCTTTTCCCTCCCTGGGGAGCCCCTCGCAGGCTGAGTCAGGGGTCCTGCTTCAAGGATCCACGGGTCCCTTTTAACACATCATCACCGAGATTGTAAACCAAAACCCCAGGGGTTTTTGGCTTTTTTATTTTTATAATTTTAATTGGAGTCTCAGTGTTACCCAGGCTGGAATGCAGTAGCACACTCACAGCTACCACAGCCTTGGCCTGCTGGGCTCAAGTGATCCTTCCACCTCAGCCTTCCAGGTAGCTGGAACCATAGGTGCGTGCCACCATGCCTGGCTAATTTTTTAATTATCTGTAGAGATGAGGTCTCGCCAAGTTGTCCAGGCTGGTCTCGAACCCCTGAGCTCAGCCAATCCTCTTGCCTCTGCCTCCCAAAGTGCTGGGATTACAGGCATGAGCCACCGCACCCAGCTGGTTTCTTATTTTTTTAATCGTAAACGTTTCTGGTTGATTTTTTCCCTCAGATTTTGAAAGCTAATTTTTGTTGTTGTTGTTGTTTTGAGTTGGAGTCTCACTCTGTCACCCAGACTGGAGTGCAGTGGCCGCTC
>NW_007252870.1:596061-630666 GCF_000164805.1 Carlito syrichta
GCCAAGTTGCCCAGGCGGGTTTTGAACCCGCGGGCTCAGGCAATTCACTCACCTCGGCCTCCCAAGGCGCGGATTACAGGCTGAGCCACCGAGCCTGGACTTGAAAGCTAATTTTAAATTAGTTTTCCATTTTTGGAAAACTAAAAGAATTCACACAAATATCAAAATTTCTGGTATGACTTAAAAAACTAGAGGCTCTGACCACAGAGTCCATAGTCCCACATGGCAACAAGAAACTAGAGCTAACCGTCACCATCTCACCCTAAGGGTGTGTCTCTGAAGTTTATCACAGTCCTATTGCCTTACATTCGGCCTCACCAATTTACCTCGCCCACCTGGCCCTGTACCACGTGAGCATGTGGCCCCTGAGCTGTTGGCATCATCTATCCCTGATTTGCCTTCGTCTCTCTAACTAGACTGTAAGCTCCTTAAGAGCAAAGTTGCACCCATCTCTGCCTCTCCGGCCCGTTGCTGGTGCTCAACAAGTGATTAGTCAAGAAAACACCTCAAAGCCCCCTTCCCCCAGGAAGCAAAGCATCTACAATCTTTCTTTCTCTCTCTCTCTCCTTTCTTTCTTGATTGGAGTCTTGATTTAGTCTGCTGCCAAGACTAACGTGCAGTGGTACAGTCGCAGCTCACTGAAGCCCTGACCTCCTGGGCTCAGGTGATCCTTTTTCCTCATCTTCCCAAATAGCTGGCATTCAAGGTGCACACCACCACGCTCAACTAATTTTTACATTATTTTTTGTAGAGACAGGTTGCTGTTGTTTCTGTTTAATAGAGATGTGGGGTACAGTCCAGCAGTCCAGGACTGGCTACACAAGTAGTCTTCATGCAGGTGAAGTTTGGGCCTCCTACTGGTCCTCACTTCCCCTGGCTTATAGCCAGATACCCTTTGTGTTGTCATGCCCTTCCCCACTCTCCTCCCCCCTCCCTATGGGAGTGATCAGCAACTGCCAATAATCCCTCCCTTTTGCTAATGTGACTGGTGTTTAGGTCCCAAGTATGAGTGAGAACATGAGGCATTCAGTTCTTTGTTTCTGTGATAGATCACTAAGTATCACGGTCTTCAACACCATCTGATTTGCTGAGAAGTCCATGATTATGCTCTTCTTTATGGTTGCATAATACACCATTGTGTATATGTACCATGTTTTCTTTCTCAAGATGGGCAATGGGGTTGGCTCCATGTTTTTGCTATTGTGAATAGTGCAGCTATGAACTAGAGACAGGTTCTTGCTTTGTTGCTTAGGCTGGACTCAAACTTCTGGGCTCAAGCAACCTTCCCACCTCAGCCTCACAAAATGCTGGGAGTACAGATGCGAGCCACTGCGCCAGGCCTGTTTCTCTCATTCTTTATCCAAGTTCCCCTGGACACCGGAAGGCCCCCATCCCATCTTCTCTGCAAGCTACTCCTTGACCTCCCTATTAGTGAGGGAGAACTGGGCCCTGCAGCAGGCAATCCCAGCTCCTCAGTGGCTTAGCATGATAAAAGTTTTTGTCTTTCACATCCTAGTGTGATGCAAGTGCTCCCAGCTGGCAGCTCTCCATGCAGGGCCCAAGCCTCTTCATCATGGGCTTCCACCCTCCTCCAGGCCCCCAGAGTACTCCCTTCTCAGCCCGTGGACAAGAAGGTTTTTAAGGCCCAGGTCCAGAAGTGACATGAATCACTTCTACCACATTCCACAGCCTGAACAACAGGCGCACGGCCACACCTAATTGGAAGGAAGAAAGGGAAAAACTTCTAGCCAGGATAAATGGAGAACACAGGAAGGATGAACATCTAGTGCTTCTGCCAAGCCCTCCTTGACCTGCATTTCTGCTCAGAAGGAATCCTGGGAAAGTGCTCCAAACGTACAGTGACTGTGTTTGCTCTTTCCAGAGCAAGAGGCCAAGAGGGAAATCATCTTCTAACCTCACTCTCAGCCTTACTCAGTGATTTCTCCCAGATACTATTTCTCTTATCTATTGCTGCTACATAGAAAATCACTCCAAACTTGGTGTCTTAAAACAACAATCTAGGCTGGGCTCAGCTGGGTGGTTCTTCTGCTCTGCATGGCATCTAGTGAGGCTGGAACACCTTACTAGCTAATGCCCCCAAAAATGAAGCAGGTCAGATGGCTGAGCCAGGAGTCAATGTGGGAAGGACCTACTCAAGTGTAGAAATGCCAGATGTGCTTCACCAGAACCAGTCTTATAGTTTGCCACAGGGCAGAGTAGAAAGACGTGGAACCTTTGAATCCAATTGACCAGAAGATACCTCCTGCTCTGACACTTGTCAACTGGACAACCTTGTACATGCTACTTAGCCTCTCTGAGCCTCTACTTACTTATCTGTATAAAAGGGTGAAAGCACAAGAGTATGTGCCTCACAGGGCTGTTTTGAAGTATTCAGAACAATCATGCTTAGCACTGGGCCTGGTCACCTATAACTGCCCAACACACATTATCAGTGTCCCCAAGCCCAGTGAGAGCTGCTTGACTATTTCCAGCTGCAGGAGATTTGTTCTACACACAGCAACTACATTCAATTACACATTTAATCAAGCATCGCTGCTGAAGTTAAAAAAATTCCAGGGATTCAACTCTAAAGGCAAGGCCTGAATCAGGAAATCACCCCACCACACTAAAAGAGAGCCTCACAGGGTGCAGGAACTTTAGGCCACCTTCATGCTCCCACATTGAACAAGCTGTCTGAGACCATGGATTCAACATGCATGACCACAGGCCACACCAGCACCTTACCCAGGAGACTCTGGGGCTGCACATTTCTTAGTAGGAGACAAAGGCCTCTTGTGTACGATGGCTTGAGGGAGGGACTGATAGAGGTTATGGAGGCCCAGTATCTGTACCCCAAGTCACCCTTTGGCTGCCATTCTATAACAATCAAGTGTCCCAGAGTCTCCAGTCAGGGAAAGACATCTGCTGTCCAGTCGCTGAAGCCAAAGATTAAGCATCACCCCAGGTGCCCCACACCTTGCCCTCTGGTCCTCAGATCAATGCAGCACATAGAGTGAGCAAGTGGTAGACTAGGGGGCAGGAAGGCTGGGTGCTTTTGCTCCACCCTCAACCAGCACTGAACCCTTCAGCTACCACGCCCAGCTAATTTTTTTTTTTAATATATTGTAGAGATGAGATCTCACCAAGTTGCCCAGGCGGGTCTTGAACCCGTAGGCTCAGGCAATCCACTCACCTCAGCCTCCCAAAGCACTGGGATTACAGGCTGAGCTACCGAGCCCGGCTTCCTCTTTCTCTTAATTAGAGACAGGGTCTTTCTCTGTCACCCAGGCTGAAATGCAGTGGCATGATCACAGTTCACTGAAACCTCAACGTCCTGGGCTCAAGCTATCCTCCCATCCCAGGCTCCTGAGTAGCAGGGACTACAGGTGCACGCCACAGCACCCAGACCATCCACTCACTCTCTCTCTCTTTTGAGTTGGAGTCTCACTCTGTTGCCCAGACCTGAGTGCCGTGGCACACTCATGGCCACTCCAGCATTGACCTGCCGGGCTCCAGCGGTCCTTCTGCCTCAGACTTCCAAGTAGTCAGAGCTACAGACATGCACTACCATGCCTGGCTAATTTTTTTTTTATTTATTGTAGAAATGAGGTCTTGCCAAATTGCCCAGGCTGGTCTCAAATCCGCGAGCCCAGGCAATCCACTCGCCTTGGTCTCCCAAAGTGCTGGAATTACAGGCTGAGCCACCGAGCCCAGTCCACTCTTATCTCTTAAATATTGGAATTATGGATAAAATCTGTCTAAAGGAAGAGAGACCACATAGTGCAGAAGTTAATAGTCACAAGCGCTGCAGACAAACAGACCTGGGTTCAAATGAGTAAACTCAAGCAAGACAGTTCATCTAATTGAGCCTCAGTCTCCCCATCTGTAAAATGGAGCTAATACTGAATCATAGCTCCATTGGGTTGTGTCATTTATTAGGTGAGACCATGAATGCCGAGCACTTGATATTGTGTCTGCTACATGGTGAGTGCTCCATGCATATAACCTACTATTACTATTATTTAAAGAATCTGCCAAATATTTTTTAAAGATTGTAACCATTTGCTCTGGTGATCTCTGACCATGTCAGTCCTTGCTCCACATTCAATGCCTATCCCAGCCATCATCCTCCACCACTATGGCTAACTCTCAGGACCACTGGTCCTCAGCTCTGGGCCTGGGCCTGACCCTGCCTGGACACGGATGCCGATTCCAGCTCTGTTGCTGACCAGCTAGGTGATCTTGGATGAGTTGTTTCACTTCTCTGGACCTCAGTTTTGTTATCTGTTAAATGTGGATGACGGCACTATCTTCCTCCTCGGGTGTTGTGGGGATTAGCACAGCACCTGACACGTAATAAATACTCAATAAACGCTGTTATCATTATGCTTAGTTGGAGTAAACGCTTTTGTTTTTTGTTTTTAATTATGGTGGGCGCCCTCTAGTGGTGGAGCCCCACCCAGTGGGGGTTGCTGTAGCCTTTAGCCTGGGGGGAGGAGGGTAGTGGAGACAGGACAGTGGGGTCTGGGTCTTAGAGGTGGCCTTTCTTGGGACTGGGGAGGAGTTTCAACTTAAGGCCACCCCATCTGGGCCCAGGACCAGTGATCTGCAAGCCAGCTTGGCCAGGGGTCAGAGAAGCAGGTTCCAGCTTACATGCCTTGGTAAACTTCTCTGCAAAGAAGGAACAAACAGTGCCCACCACGGTGCTAGGAGACAGATGTGAGACGGCAAGAAGGCAGTTCTCATCTTCTTTCGTCCATGGCTAGATGTCCCTTCACCAGCTTCCCACTCCATTTTAGAGATGGAAAACTGAGGCCCTCAGAGCCGAGGTCACACAGGGCACCCATGGCAGAACACAGATCAGCATCTGGTCCAGGCCCAGGGCTCTCTGCCCCCCACTGTGAGGTCAGCTTGGCCAAGCTGGGCGATGGGAAGCAGAGGACATTTCGTTGAATCATAGCGTGAAGTTTCGAAGAAGAAGAGGGGAGAGGCAGCAGGCGGAGTTCCCGGGGCTGGAGGCTGGCCCAGTTGGTCCCAGAGCTCAGGGAGGGCGGTAACGCCACAGCCTGGCCCCAGGGCAGCCTCAGGAGCACCATTCGCCGGGAATCTGCCGGCAACCGCAGCCAGCAGGGCTGCAGGGGTTCCGGGAGGGGGCGGGACGCGGCAGGTGCTCAGAGTCCCCACCATCTCGAACCCGGGAGGACCCCACCTGCCCGCACTCTCACAGACACGCAGAGAACAGCCCGGGCCCGTCAGAGCGTGTGGGCGACAGAAGCCCTATCAGCAAGGAAAGGGTCAGCCTGGAGCAGAAAAATCCCCGAAGACCCATGAGACGGGTGGCCAGGAACGGGAGTCCAGGCCCAGCTGTGGGCTGAGGCTGAGGGCCGGGCTGTGGACATGGCCAGCTCACTTCCCCGTTCGGACGGGCCCCTTCCTGTCCTCCAACCTGGGAGGCCTCGCCTGCTATGTGTCTAAAAAGCTTTCTCACGAGTTACAGCTCAGCTGAGACTCACCACGCCTCTGTCCATCACCCCAAGCTACAGGCAAGGAGGCTGAGGCTCCGTGAGGGGAGAGGGCTCAGGGCTTCAGGGCCGTTTCCACCCAGCACGACAGTCCACCATGCCCCACTGACATCTTGAGATCCGCAGAATGAGGCTAGTGTGAGGAGGGAGCGGATGCTGCTCAGCCACTGGCCCCCAGGGCCCTTGGTGAGATGCCAGCACTGGCCCCCTCCCCCGCCCATGCCAGCCCCTGGGTCCCAGTGACTGTGCATGCCCAGGGCTACATGCAGAAGGAGGTGACTGAAAGAAACACGTTTGGGCAGTAGCTGGACCTGAGTTTGAATCCTGGCTCTGCTGAATATTTAGTGTGACCTTGGACGTGTCATTTACATTTCAGCTACCCAGTTTCCTGAACTAAAAAAGAGGCACGGTATCCTCTGCACACAGCCCTTATGGTAAAAATAACAGCTACCATTTATTGTACCCTTTGAGGTCATCATTCTGTTATAATCATTTTAGCCGCATTAACTGAACTAATTCTCTCAACAGTGCCTTGATCTGATATTACTGATAGCTTCATCTGCAGATAAGAACACTGTGGAACAGCAGGAATATGCAGAGTGGGGATTTGATTCCAGCCTGTCTGGCCCCTAACTGCTAAGCTACACTGTCAATTTATAACACATACGAAGTACATCAGAGTTGCTAGGTGCACCACTGACTGGGCTGGGAACTTGAGGATAGGTAGAGGTGACAAGGCTTAGCGAACAGACTTACCAGGGCATACCTAACTGCCAGGATCCATTTGGACTAAGCCAACATGTTGGATGTGGGAAAACAAGAGGAAACTGAGTCAGAGAAGGGCTCTGGCTATCATCTGGGGTCCCAGCTCACAGCTCCAACCTGCTCCCATAATCAAGTCATCTGCTCCTTAGTGGCCACTGCATGCTCATCTGGGCCAGGCCCTGGACTGGACACCCAAGGCAGACAAGGGGCCCAATCCCACAGCTCCCTTAAGTGGGAGGAGGCCCCACTGGATGCCAGGAAGGTGAGGAGGCAGGAAACCAGGACTTCTCCAGAGTAGTGTGGACTCACTGCCTTGTGGGAAGGAAGTTCTGACCGCAGGGCCGAGAGAGAGGCTGAGACCCTCCCAGCCCAGAGCAGCCCCTTTAAGAGGTCTGGCTGGCCCCTTTACGAAAAGGCTGCGAGGCCATGTCCCGCTGTGTGCCCCCCACCCACCAGCGGCAGCCCCTGGCTTTCACACCCAGGTTGAGCAGGGGAGGGGGAGCCCCTGCTCCTCCCTTGACCTCCAGGCCACCTCTCGACCCACCCCAGCCCGAGGTCCCTGTGCCGTGGTCCCGGCCCCTTGGTGGCCCCATCATCCCACCCGCTCTTGGTCTGTTCCCTGGCTGGGACTCCTGGCTGGGGCTGCGAGCCCTTCCCTTCCCACTCCGTGCTTGGCAGCAGGGCCAGTGTCTGTTCTCCAGCCGGGCCCAGGGGGTTGGCTGAGGCCAGCGAGTGGAAAGGGAGGTGGAGGGCAGGGCTGTCTAAAGGGAACCCCCTTTCCCAAGGAGCCAGCTCCACCCATCACTGGATGTGGGGCGAGGGCAGGCAGAAAGGGGTACCCAACCCCAACAGGAGTGCTGGAGAGCAGCTGTCTGCACAGGAGACTGGGGCAAGTGATCAGGCTTCCAGAAGAACTGCTTCACTAAGGAGAGACCAGACTTCTGCAAGAGCAGAAACACCTCATCTGCCTGGGCAGGCTCAGCCTGCGGCAGGGGGAGGGCATACAACCATGTGTCCAGGAGAGAGTGCCCACTCTGCACCTGGCATCAGACCGGATGCCAGCTCACACCTGCATCTACCCCAGTCCACCCTAGGTGCATGCCAACTAGGAGAGCATGTTAGGACCTGGGCTTGGGAGTCTGACAGATGTTGGGCAGATCCTGGCTCCACCATTAACATGTACCACCCGTGTGACTTTGAACATGTCACCCCTCGGGCCTCCGTTTCCTCATCTGTAAAATGGTGATAATGGTACCCCCAGTCCTCTCCCAGGAGGCTGTTGTCACGAACGCAGGGCATCAGAGTGCGCTCGGTGGTGGGTGCTCCTCTCCAGGCTCCGCCTGCCCCGCACTCCCACCAGTCTCATCTGTCCCAGCTGAGCCCCAGGTAGGGACTCCTGACCCTCCTCAGCAGTGGGGAAGTCTCTCCCCTTGGATCTGTCATCCCCCCATCTGGGTGCCCGCAGACGGTCAGTGGGGAATGCAGACAGCCATATCATAGCCTTGTGCAGAAAGACTCTCACCACCGAGGCTCTGAAGGACGGTCCCCAAGACATCTCTGTACTGTCACCCACTGGATTCAGAGTGAGTCAGAGGGGCCTTCGGAAGGGGTTGGCTCTCCCAGATCTGAGTCAGAAGTCCCAGGTCAAGGGTATGTCTGCCACTTCTCAGCAGAAGGCTTTCCTGGGCCTCCCGAGTCGTGTCTGCTGGTCTGTGAATCTGTGGAATACTCGGGAAGGTCCCCAAAGACTCCAGCCTGAAGGTGGTTGTAAGCCTGGCTGAGACAGCCAAGGGGATGCAAATTCAGCCTCAGGGCTGCCCTCGCCTTTGTTTGCTTTATTGAGTAAAAGAAAATACTTTGAACATTTTATGGGGACTTGGGGAGGGGAGGAGGGGTCGGAGGAGGCTTCATCCAAGAGAAACAGCCTCCAAGGAGGACCCGGCCAAGAAAACCCAAGGCGGGGGCAGGGGTTCTCCTCTGAACATGGCCAGGGACTGGAGACGGGAGCAGGGAGAGAAGGCAGAGCTGGGCAGGGGAAGAGACCCTTGTCTGGGCCCTACCACGCCGCAGGTGACTCTGCTTCCCCTCCTGCCGCTGCCTCCAGGGGCCCCCAAACCTCTACGTCAGTCTTGACTCCCACGTGGGCACGTCCACTCATTCCTTCAGGGACTGATGGTCTCACTCACTCATTCACACAGGTAGTCACTTTTCAATTCATTCATTCCTTCATGTACTCATTCACTCATTCACACATGCAGTCACTGTTCTATTCATTCTTTCATGCACCCATTCACACAGGCAGTCACATTTCTATTCATTCATTCCTTCATGTACTCATGCACTCATCACACAGGCAGTCAGTTTCATCTGTTCATTCTCTTTCATTCCTTCCCTCGCTTATTCATTCATTCACTCGCTGAGGCACAGCTCAAAGATGAACAGTCAAGGACTCTGCCCTGGAGACGTTCTCGGTTTTTTGTGCAGGACAGTCTCTGAAGAGGAGTCCCCCCGCCCCAAGGCTGGAGGAGGCCCATGGGTCCTCACCAAGAAGAGTGAGTCCAAGAAAATGCGTGCAGGTGGTGAAGGGACAGGGGAGGGCATCTGGGAGAAGGCACAGAGGCGGGCCAGAGCCCTGCACATTTCCAAAGGGGGCAAGGGGACCTCGGAAGAGGTGAGCTGGGCACCCACAGTAGGTCAAACCCAGACCGGCAGTCACGTCCAGGATCTACTGCACTGCTGTGGGCCCTCCCCACCACCAGGCCAGGCGCCCCTGCAATTCCCCAGCATTCCCTGCGGGCCTTTTCCCTGAGCTTCTCGGGGACTGAGGTCAGACTCCCACTGGAACCCCTCCCATCCTGCTAGAGGAATTCCCCCCCAGAGCCCCTATCTCTCCCACCCCGCAGGAAACCCCAGTGCTTCCTGCCATCTGGGTCACAGCGCTAAAAACCTTCCTCCTGGCTCCCAGTCCTCAGAGGTTGCAGGTCTTGAAATTCAAGCTCAGAGATTGCCAGAACCGCTCGAAAACTGTTTAGTGTTTTTCTGAAGGAGGAGGAAGAAGAGAGGTAGAAGTTGAGGGCAGAGAAACAGGGGACTTGGAAAGTGGGCAAAGCCAGCCACGTGGTGGAGTCCCTGTGACTCTGTAAGCCCCACGCCTGTCCCGGCAACTAGGGCTCTCGGTCCCTGGGAATTCCAGGGGTGTCTCCAGCGTGCGGCCTGGCTTCTCCTGGGTGGAGACACTGGTTCCCAAGCTGTTCTCACCCTGAGGGGTCTTTCAACCAAGTGCCCTTCACCTCAACTTAGCACCTGAAGCTGTTCAAAACTCCCAGGTCATCATTCCCTCTGCAGATTCTGTCTCTCGCCCAGAACTCCAGGGAAGACGGAGATGGTGGGCAAGCTTTTTGCTTCCTCCTGACACAGTAGGAAGAGGAAGATCCAAGTTCAAAGGCCATCTCTATGTTGGGTCTTGATTCACTCCAGCAACCTTCCTGGATTTCAGTGTAAATGGGGACATAATAGCAATGTTAATAACAAGAGCTATATTTATCAAATGCTTACTACTTGCCAGGTTCTGGGCTAGACACACAACCTCATTTTAGCCTCGTGACAATTCTACAAAGTAGACGCTTCTATTACCACCACTTTACAGATTAGGAGACTAAACTCAGATAGGTTAAATAACTTGCCCCACATGACCCAAGCACCAAGGAAAAGAGCAGTAATTCCAATCCACACACTCCATCTCCAGATGCAATAATCTGCCTCATCTCACTGTGTTTTCATGCATTCAATGAACAAATAAAGAATGTCTTCTTGTGCTGGACACTGGATAGAAATAAATCTTGTACTCTGCCTTCAAGAATTTTCTAACCCAGTAGGAGAGACAGAGGAGTAACCAATTACAAAGCAGGCTGGATGTTGTTATAATGAATGAATGAAAAGACACTGAGGACAGGTGCAGTGGCTATTACCTGTTATCCCAGTATTTTGGGATGCTGAGGCAGGAGGATCGTTTGAGGCCAGGAGTTTGAGACCACCCTAGCCAACACAGCAAGTCCCAGTCTCTACAAAAAAAAACTTTAGAAAAAAGGCACGGGTTGTATTTGTTGGCTATTTAATGAAAGCTGCTTTAACAAATAACCCTAGCATCTCAATGGCTTAACAAGATATCACTTGGTGCGGTGCATCGGCAGGGGCTTATCTCTATGCAATCATTATAAGATCCAGGTCTCCTTGGAGTTTTCTGCTGGAATTCCCCACTGGATGTCAGCCAGCAAGCAAGAGAGGGATGTCATGGAGGACTGCACAGAACCTTTTATGGCCTGGCCCAGAAATCGCATACCTCACTGGCCCATATTCCGCTGACCAGAGCCTGGCAGTCACACTGCCCCACTAAACTGCAAGGGAAGCTGGGAATTGAAAGTGTGTCTAGCAGGTATTTGTCTCAGTGGAGGAGACAAAGGAGAAAGTAACCCTATCTGGGTTGAGCAGAGATGCTTCCAGGAAGTAAGGATCACACTGGGTCCAGTGTTGAAGTGTGCTGTGGGAAGGCATTCCAGGTAACCTGAAGTGGAGATGAGGTTTGGCAAATCAATGTAAGTGACAAACATGCTACCTTTGGGGCCTTGCTAACTGGAGGCAGGTGGATTTGGGGAAAGAGCTGTGGATACAGAACCTGAGTTCTGTGTGAGTGTGGGCAGGCAGGTGACCCTCTGAGGTCACTGTCCTCATCTGTAAATTGTGAATTAGAATTACTATTTCCTGTCTGTACCTGGAGATCAGAGACAGAGCCAGGCACACACAGTAGGTGCTCAATAAATGGTAGCAATCTTTCCCTTATTGTTTCTTGAATTCACACTTCTTTGCCCTCAGGAGTTCTCCAGTAGTGTTACCTGGACAAATTGAAGAAGATACTGAGTCTATTCCCCATTAACTGGTTCCCAACTTCTTCCCAATCCTGAAGGCCCAAAGGGCGGGGAGAGAGAAAAGTCTACCCAGAGGCCAAAAGCCTCCCCAGAAGGAAACTTTTCACCTGGTACCTTAAAGACCTTCTAGTCACAAAGTGTCAGAATTAGAAGGCACCTCCCAGAACATCTGGGCCATTATTTAACAGATGATGGGAAAACTAAGGCCCAGAAAAAAGAAGAAAATTTTCCCAAGTCCCCACTGTCCCCAGAACAAGATTGACGAATAGATTTCACCTCGTGCCAACTCTGATCAACTGGTTGTGGCTGCCTGGAAGACAATGGTAAGATTTCAGGGCTTTTTCTGAGCTCAGTGGGAAAGAATGCCAGAATCAATTAGTCATGTCTGCCATGGGTGGGTTGGTGAGAGTATACAGCACGTATTTACATTACTGCAGTAGATGATAAAAAAAAAATGCTGTGGTCCCCTCCTCCAACATCCACCTTCTCTCTAAAGGGTTTGGCAACATTTAGAGGAGATGGTTTCAAAGTAAGTAAAAAGGACTTAGGGGACAAAACACTAATGTCCAAAATGAAGTGAATCACTTACTAAAAGCTGGAGCCACTATAGCCACCACTCAAAGCCTGTAATCCTGGACTCCAGGAAGTGGCTCAAATGTCCTAAGTTCTAGTAGACACTTCTTGCTGTGATTTCCCCTTCCTAACAACTTCTCAGTTTCCTCCTGAGGAATCGCCAGTTCCCAGTGCACAGTTTCTTGCGCTTGTTCCAACCTGCCCCTACTCAATCCAAGCCTGGAATGTGGGTCTTTTAAGCAGAGGGACTAAGAGACCGGAAGTAGCTGAGTTTGGGAACCCAGCTGCCCAGACTCAGGATAAAGAGGTGACTCCCTCATAGTGGATGTGTTCACATAGCACTGCCACAATCTGTGTCTCCTGCTAGACAGTAAATTCCTTAAGGACAGAGACCCTGGTTTGGTCACTGTTGAAGTACCAAAGTTTAGCAAGCTGTCTACACATGGCAGGCATTCAATAATTTTTGTTGGTTTTGAAGGAATGAATAAATGAATAAATATAAGAAGACACAGATCAGGTAGGTGACTCACACCTGTAATCCCAGCACTTTGAGAGGCTGAGAGAGGAAGATTGCTTGAGCCCAGGAATTTGAGACCAACCTGGGAAACATAACAAGGCCTCATCCCTACAAAAAAAATTTTAAAATTAGCTGGGTGTGGTGCTGTGCACCTGTAGTTCCAGTTACTCGGGAGATTGAGGATCTCCTGAGCCCAGGAGGTCAAGGCTGTAGTGAACTATAATCTTGCCACTGCATTCCAGCCTGCATGAGAATGAGACCCCAACTCAAAAAAAGAAAAAGAAAAAAATATATAAACTCTGAATTAGAGGACAGAATGTAAACACTCTCGTGCTTCCCGTGAGCCATGTGACCTTGGGCAATCCTCCTACCTCTATAAGTTTCAGTTCTCCCATGTATGAAATGGGTACAATTACACACAACTCCCAGGATTGCTGACAGGTTTAAATGAGAAAATGGATATGAGAGTGCTTCGTAGACTGTAAATGACATGCAGAGGGTAATTACTCTCATCACCAAGGTAGGGAAGAGGTTGATAATAGGCATAGATAATACAAATACCAAGCTTATCCAAGCAGATTATTGGATGAGGATGAAGCTCAAAGGTGTTGTCTTTGTCTAAAAACAGTTTATGATTCAATGTCTATGTCAAGTCGAAAGACCCAGAAAACTTAATTCAAACCTTCTTAGTCAATAAGAAGAATCTGTTGACTCAAGATGATAGAAAATTTTTGGCACTGATTTCAGGTAAGTTTTGATCGAGTAGTTTAAATTATATCATCAAAGATCTAGTTTCTAAGCACCAGAGACTCAGTAGCCAAACATTAATTGGTGGCTCAGTTACTATTTTTATTGAAAAATAAACAAAATTGCCCTTAATCTGACATGCAGAACAAATATAAACCTTAATGATTCCAGAATCAGGGTCTTTGGTTGCAAGCAACAGAAACTAACTTAAGCAAAAGAAATGTATTAGAAGAAGCAATGGTGGGGTGGAGAATAAGTCTTGAAAATGGACAGGAATCAGTGATTGGCAGGGCCAGGTCAAGAAGGTCCTTATAAAGTGTCCCAAGGTCAATGGGAAAGCCTGGAGGAATTGAAGCAGGAGAGTAACATGTTTCTATTTGCATTTTATTTTATTTTTTTTCATTTTTGAGTCAGGGTCTCACTCTGCTGCTCAGACTGGAGAACAGTGTCATGATCATGGCCCACTGCAGCCTTGACCTCCTGGGCTCAGGCAATTCTTCCACCTCTGCCTCCCCAGTAGCTACAACCACAGGCGGGCCTTTTTTTTTTTTTTTAAGAGAAGAGGTCTCACTATGTTGCCTAAACTGGTCTCAAACTGCCGGGCTCAAGAAATCCTCCCAAAGTGCTGGGATTATAGGCATGAGCAACTGTTCCCTGGCTTTATTTGCATTTTAGGAAAATCCCTCCCACTGTAGCCCACAGAAAAGATGGAGGGTGAGACAGGGCAAAAGGAGACGAAAGGTGAGATGGCTGCTGTGAATCAGGTGAGCGGTGACAGAGGTCCAGATCCTGGCCTCGTAGAGCTAGAGAAAGATTCGAGAAATGCTCATAAGGGAATCCACAGGACATGGAGATTGTCTGTGTCAGGAATCAAGGGTGACCTGCAGGTCTGAGGCTGGCCCCTGGGCAGGCAATGACACCACTTACTGGAATGGGGGCCAGGCAGGAAGGACGCTTCCCCCTGCCGAACCCTGAGTGGGACTGGTGCAGCCGGCGCCATTTGTCCTGCAGAAGGCCAGGGCCAGGCAGCCAGCCCAAGCAGGGACGGGCCAGAGAAGGACGCCCAGTTTGGTATCAGACGTCAGGGTAATTCCAAACTCTTTTGGGTACAGAGTTGGACCTCCAGAGCCAAGTTCTGGGATGCTCTTTGCCTCTGGCTTCTCGCCACAGGCATCATCTGCAGAGAATATTCAAAGATGTAAACATGATGATTTCATCAAGGTCCGCGTGTTAGGGGACACATGTGCAGGCGATGGCAGCCCATCAAACCGTGGAAATTCTGACCCGGGAGGTTGAGACACAACAATGTGGGGGCTTCCCTCCCCTGCATCCCCTCTGGCCCACGCCCAGTTCTCAAAAGTGGTTAATTAATGTAATGAATTATGGCAAACGTGGATGGCGCCTCTGATTTGCTGACAGCTGATACAAACAGAGGCAGTGGCCAAGAATCCCAATGCGTACATCACACACACACACACACCACCACCACCAAAAATAGCTTGCAACTGGGTTTGTAATTCAGTGACTTTTCCATCTGCACTGGAATGCGGCTAGAGTGACGGCTTCTGCAGCTAAGGGTAGATGGAAGAGTTGAAATGTGTCGTCTCCCTATTTTTTTTTAATTATAAAGCTTTTCTTCTATGCACCACTGCCTCTCCCTAGGACACACCATCATTGGTTATCTTTAGCCAACCTTGCATTCCATGAAGGAAGAAAGAAGGGACTCACATTCACCGAGGTCCTACTATGTGCCAGGACTTGATATACGAAGTCAGAACTCTTCTGGTTGTAAGCAACAGAACTCCAACTGAATCAGCATAGGGGAAAACAAACAGAGGTAGATGTAGAAAGGACCTTGAAATGTTTCATAAAACCAAACAAAAATGGAATACCCAAGCTATAAGAAGGACAGGGATATAGCGAGAACCACACCCCACCAGAGGCTCAGTCTCTCTCTCTCTCTCTCTCTCTCTTTCTCTGTCTCTCTGGGTTGTATCTCCTTCTTAAAATGCTCTCTCCCAGATGGGCTTGGTGGCTCAGCCTGTAATGCCGCACTTTGGGAGGCTGAGGTGAGTGGATTGCTGGAGCGAGCAGGTTTGAGACCCGCCTGGGCAACTTGGCAAGACCTCATCTCTACAACAGATCAAAAAAACCAGCCGGGCATGATAGCGCATGCCTGTAATTCCAGCTACTCAGAAGGCTGAGGTGGAAGGATCGCTGGAGCCCAGCAAATCGAGGCTGCAGTGGCCGGGAGCGGCCACTGCACTCCAGTCTGGGCGACAGAGTGAGACTCCAACTCAAAAAAAAAATGCTCTCTCCCTTCTCTTCATGACTTATTCATCAAATTCTACCTCCTCCTCTGTATCCGTTGAGAAGCTTTCAGCAACACTTAACATAAACCCGAACTGCAAGAGACTTATCTACCAAGACATATCATTATCTCATGCAATGAGAAGGCCCTGTATGGCTTAATCCAGCAGCTGAACCAAGAACCCAAGTCTGGCTGGGCCAATGGTAATGTGTTATCAGAACGTACTAACATTAGTGTCACTAAAGTTGGCATACAACCCTCACCTCTAAATCACCACCATCTCAGCTCACTAAATCTGACTGGTTTAAAAATAAATAAATAAAAAGAACTCAAGTTCTTTCCATCTCTTTGCTCTGCCATCTTGTAACATGGTAGCCCCGAATCTGAGAGGGCTTGCATGTCAGGTACTTTACATAGTCCAAAGAAGTCACCCAGAGATCCGGCAGTGAAAGACTTTGGTTTATTTGAACTTACAGGAGGCACTGATGGCAGCTGGTGGGTGAAGAAAGAAAGAATCTGCCCCCAGCACAGTACAGCAAGTCGTTTTATAGTCAAGCAAGTAAATTATTCAACTTGCTACATGGTAGTTACATTCACAGAGAGTAAGGGTGCTGTCCACACTCTTCTCAACTCTGCTCAATTACCTGCCCCCACACTAGTTACTGGAAATATGCATATTCTTCAGAGACTAGCCTTGGCCAGAGGCTATTCCCTGAGGGAGGGGCAGAAAGGAGTGAAATATAGGGGGGAAAAGTCATTGTCAGGACAATTAGCTCACATATCCTCAGTGCAGGAACCAGCTTTCCTCGCGGTTGCAAGATGGCTCCGGCCATCACATCCTCACCAAAATTCAGACTCAAAAAAGTGATCAGGACTTCCTTATGTCTTTTTGTTTTTGTTTTAGTTGTTAAAAGACAGGGTCTTCCTGTGTTGCCCAGGCTGGTCTTAAGCTCCTGGCCTCAAGACGATCCTCCTGTCTTGGCCTCCCAAAGTGCTGGGATTGCAGGCATGAGCCACCACGCCCAACCTGTTTTTAGTTTTTGTTTTTGTTTGAGTCAGGGTCTCATTCTGTCACCCACGCTGGAGTGCAGTGGCACCATCTCAGCTCATCACAATCTCGACCTCATGGACTCAGATGATCCTTCTACCTCAGCCTCCCAAGTAGCTGGAACTACAGGCGTGCACCACCATGCCCAGTAATTTTTAAATTTTTTTTGTAGAGATAAGATCTCACTATGTTTCCCAGGCTGGTCTCGAATTCCTGGGCCCAAGCAATCTTCCCACCTCAGCCTCCCAAAGTGCTGGGATTACAGGCATGAGCCATTGCGCCTGGCCTAGCTTGTTTTTAAGAAGCAAGAAACTTCCCGAGAAACATGCCCAGCCTCCACCACTACCCCACAGATGTCGCACATCGCTCATTGGCCAGAACATGATCCCATGCCCCTACTTAAGCCAGTTACTGGCAAAGAGAAAGTAGTCAGCATGACAGGCTGTGGGGATCCAAGACTCATCCCTGAGGATGAGGAGAGGCCAAAGCTTCTCTGAAATTCATGACCCCATTGGGGAGCAGAGACCCTGAGCCAAGTCTGCATTCTGCAGTAAGAAGTCGGCTTTTTTCATTACTCCCTCTTTCCATGCCTACCCTTCTGGCCGTGTGGCTAACATCCCTCTTTGGTCCTTGGAGGCCTCCTGTCTGATGGTTTAAAATGTCTCCCATCATTTAGGGGACCGAGGCGAGAGGATTGCCTGAGCCGGCGGGTTCGAGACCAGCCTGGGCAACATGTTGAGGCTTCATTTCTACAATAAATCAAAAAATTAGCCGGGTGTGGTAGAGCACGCTTGTAGCTACTTGGACGGCTGAGGCAGAAGGATCGCCGGACCCCAGCAGGTCAACGCTGGGGTGGAGCGTGCCACTGCACTCCAGCCTGGGCGATGGAGTGAGACTCCAACTCAAAAAAAATTTTTTTTTTTCTCTAGTCCTGTCTCTTTCTCTAGACTCTTCTGCCCAGAGAGCCCTCCACGCCATCTACTTCCTTTGTCCAGTCTCGTTGGAAGCATTTGCACTTATAGCGCAGCAAAAGCAGTAGAATGTATCGTTGATCTGTGATCTGCATATGAGTCCGTCTTTGTCACTAGGTTGTGAGTGCTTCCTGGGATGAGCCAGAATTGTACCCCATCGAAGGACCTGGCCCGGAGTGAGTGCCTGGTGGAAACTGAATTGTGAGGGCAAAAGGGAGAAGGTGGAGGAGGGAGAGAGAAGGAAGAGGGAGGGAGCAGACAAAGCAGTCAATAAGACAGCAGGCCCTGCTGCAGACAAAACAGGGCTGCCTGGGAGAGCCAATTCACTCACTGGGAAGAGGCTCCATTGTGGGAAATGATCGTTTGTTAGCTTAAGTAAACCCTTTTACCTCAATTACACGTAATAGAATACAAAGGTATTGACTCAGCCTGAGGAGGAAGGCAGAAGTTCAAACCCACCAGCACTTCACTCCCAAGCACTAATTGCCCCGGGGCTCAGGTCAAAGGTCATTGCGGGATTAAAATTGTCAGTGAAAATAAAAGCAAGGCCTCGACTCCTGAATTAGCTAATTGCTCCTCTCCTCTGTGGCCTTGCCCTGGCTCCATTTCTAAGAGACAGGGGGCTGCGTTGGCTGGCAGGTCCCGCTGCCCAACAAAGGCACAATTTCCACCCTTTCCTTGCCAACCTGAACCCTCAGGACACTCTGGACCCTCCTCAGACTGCCTGGAGGCACAGAGAGCAAGCGTTCTAATGGACAGTGAGGCCAAAAAGGGAGTGGAAGTGACTTGGGGGAGTGGCTTTCTGTCCCCGAAGTCATCACCATATTATACAAGCTCTATGTTCCTGGCACTGGGTAAAGCAATGAAGGGACTCGTGTCTGGTGAACAGTCACTGGCTGGGCGCAGTAGCTCATGCCTATAATTCCAGCACCAGCCTGGGCAGCGTAGCGAGGCCTGTCTCTACTGAAAAATACAAAAATGATCCAGGTGTGGTGGCACATGCCTATAAACCCAGCTACTCGGGAGGCTGGGTCGGGAGGATCACCTGAGCCCGGGAAGTCAAGGCTGAGATGAACCGTGATGGTGCCACTGCACTTCAGTCTGGGTGACAGAGTGAGATCCTGTATCAAAATAAAAAAGAAAGAAAGAAAGAAAAACACTCCCTAAGCCCTGACACTCCACCAAGATAAACCAGAACTCTGGGAGTGACAGCTGGCCCCGGGCTAGGGATGGGAGATGTATAACACTTGGGGACAACCTGGGATGTCTTGTCACACTAGAAAGCCAAGATGCCATCAAAGTCCAAGACAATGACAAAAGGACACAGGAGTAATTTGAATTTCAAAAAGAATAAAGACTACCATGGATTGAAACACATTAAATCCTTAAATAAGCTAACAAATCCAAAGGCTGACCAGGTGCAGTGGCTCACGCCTGTAATCTCAATACAAGCGTGATCAGTGGCTGAGAGGCCCTGGTCCAGGCCATGGCTCTCAATGACTGCACAAACCATTAGGGGACAGCAGGTGAGGAACAGAAGCACAGCTGAGTCTGTGCAGCCCCGAAGGACGCTTGAGGAAGGTTTGGAACCCACCATCACTGTCAGTCTCCAATCTCCATCAGCTCTGGCCCCAAGTCTCTCCGCCAGAAAAGAAACCCAAACATTCTTCCTGCCGTTTTGTCCAGCAAAGTTGCCACTCCTCTATTAAAATGAGAAATCCTCCCCAGGCCCCTTTTCTGTGTATTTTCTGCAGGTCTTTGCAAGTGCTGCTGCTGCTTCCTAAAATGTCTCATCCCTCCTACCCCTTTGTATTTCTGCCAATTCCTCCTCATTCTTCAAGTCTCTGTTTTGATGCCTCTTCCTCTAGGAAGCCCCCTCTGACTCTCCCTTTGGACTCTCCTCACACATTGTGACATTTGTCCCAGTGTGTGATCATTGTGAACTGTCTGTGCCCTCAACAAGGTTTGCAGGGGCAGAAATTGTGCCAGGTTCGTTCTGGATCTCCAAGAACTAGATGATAGAAAGTAAGTTTGGAAGATGTCACTTCCTCCTCTTTGAAATTGGGCAAAATACTACACAGAGACAAAAACCAAGGAAGGGGTGTGTAAGAAAACACATCAGGCATGTCACTCAGACCCCTTATTCCCACAGGCTGCCTTCGAATCTTAAATATTGTAACTCTCAGATGGTTTGTTTAGTAGGGAGATAGATACGCAGATGGGTGGATAGACGGATGGATAAATGGATGGATGGGATGGACAGATGGGCGGACGGACAGACAGACGAATGGGTGGACCGACGGATGGATGGATGGATGGATGGATGGATGGATGGATGGATGGATGGATGGATGGATGAGAAAGAGAGAAAATGGAACTTAACTCTGAGTTTGTGGCCCTGAATAAAATGAGTTACTCTTGCTTCTTTCCATTTGCTACCAAAAGACCCTTCCTTAGTAGTAAATGCAGGAAAATCTTTGAGGAATGAATGAGACAAGGTATTACAGGAAAACTGCAATCCCTGCCACCATCTGGGTGTACAACACGCCCGAATTCCAAGTAGCCCAGCAGGGCCCGGAGCAGGCGTCTTGTGCTGCCCTTTCTAGAACAGATCGGCATCTAGGACAGGGAAAAGTGTGCGTCCCCACCACAAATGCCTGGCACCAGGATGCAAGGGAGCTCCCCATCCTGAGGTCATCCTGTCTTCCATGATCTGGAGTTTTCTACACCCTGGGACTACACATGCCATGAAATCAGTGCGGGTGTGAGGGGTCCCTTTCTGTTGCAAAGTCAGAAGGGGCATTGCAGGAAGGGAGATGGCTGAGGGTGCTGGCCGGCCATGGGGACATTCTGCAGCAGGTCAGTTGAGGGAAGAAGTCCTGGGAAAGTTGAGGAGGTGCAAACCCAGTCCTGGAAGATTAGAGCTCTCATGTACCTCCTGACCCAGGATCAGAATACGTCTCTTTACGGCAACAGAGTACAGTGAGGCTGGGAGCACAAGTGTGAGTGGAAAGGGAGACCAGTAGTTCTCAAAGTACAGCCCAGACCAGTGCATCAGTATCCCTGGGCACTTGTTAGAAATGCACACTCTCGGCCAAGGGTGGTACCTCACGTCTGTAATCCCAGCCCTTGGGGAGGCCAAGGCAGGAGGATTGCTTGAGCCCAGGAGTTAAAGACCAGCCTGGGCAACATAATGAGATCTTGGCTTCACAAAAAAATAAATCGGTGTGGTGGCACACATCTGTTGGCTCAGCTACTCAGGAGGCTGAGGTGGAAGGATCACCTGAGCCCGGGAACAGGAGGTTGAGGCTGCAGTGAGCTGTGATTGAGCCACTGCACTCCAGTCTGGGCAACAGAGTAAGATTCCAACTCAAAAAAAGAGAAAAAAAGAAAAAGAAAGAAAGATATGTTCTCTTTCTGCTGAAGTTACTATTTCAGTAGGATGAAAGCTTAAAACGACAGGGAAAGCCTTCCTAAGAATAAAGACAACACAGCAGAAAGTAGGGAGAGGAGACCGAGCACCTGGATCCAGCTTTTCCAGAAGCCAGATCCCTGTGCACTTTTCTGTTACACAAGTCAATAAGTTTCCTTATTGGCTTAAGTCTGTCTCCATGTGTTTCTGTCACCTGTAGCCACAAGAATCCTGACTAACAGAAACAGAAGTGGAGGTGCCAGAAGAGAGGAGAGAAGAGAAGAGGAGAGGGGAGGAGAGGGGAGGGGAAGGGAGGGAGGGGGAGAAGAGAGGATGAGGTCTAGGAACTAACCTAGCTTCACTACTTAATAACTGCAACTTTGAGCAAGTCACTTGGCCTCTCTGATCCTCCATCACTGTGTAAAACAGGAGTAATACCAGCTATTAGTTGGGGGGAGGGAGCTTTGTGGCATAATAGTCATGTGAAGAGAGTGAGCTGACCTTGAGCAAATGCCCTCCCTTCTCTTTGCCTCAGTTTCTCCATTGGTAGGAAACAGATAAAAAATAAGTATCTAGGAGTATTGTAGTAGAAATTAAAGGAGAGAACCAGGGGAAAGCTGGTGCTTGATGATGCCAAGCAACCCTGCGTAGGTTGGACAAATGAGACGTAAGGTCTGTGACGTTTTAAAAACAGCCAGCACTTTGGGAGGCCGAGGCAAGAGGACTGCCTGAGCCCGCAGGTTCGAAACCAGCCTGAGCAACACAGTAAGACCTTGTCTCTACAATAAATCAAAAAATTAGCTGGGCATGGTAGCGAGTGCCTATAGTTCCAGCGACTTGGAAGGCTTAAGTGGAAGGAGCGTGCTACTTCACTCCAGCCTGGGCGCCAGAGTGAGACTCCAACTCAAAAACAAAAATAAATACAAAAAAAAAACAGCCAGTATTCTGACCACCCTAGAAGGTGACACCCCAAAGAGTGACACCCCAGAGGGTGACACAGGGCCGCAGCTGCAGAGGGGTCAGCCTGGGAGACTGGAACACTGAAGGAGCTGCTCCTTCCACAAGTGGAAGAGCTGGGCAGAAATTCCAGCAAGTGCTAATTGGGTCCGTGGAGGGGAGGGAATGCCTGATTAATGACTGGCTTGCTCTGCAGGGGGCCACTCACCGGGGCTACCTGCCGCCTCCCCTCCTGGCCGGTTCTGGAAACCTCAGCCAGGAAGCCAGGCAGCCCGGGGACGGTGAGCGTGAGCCTTGCCGCCATCTGGTCCCCAACTCAGCCCCTAATGTTTCTAACAGACCCGCGGGCTAATTGGGGGTTGGGGGGCAGCCTTCACATCTCTAGCACCTAATTCACCATTGTTTCTTTGGACGCTCCAATCCCTAGGCTGCCTGCGCAGGGAGGGTTCTGCCCGTTTATGGGGCTTGCCGGCCCTGGGCATCACAGTGGGCCTTGTCAGGCTCCAGCTGGGTAGGCAGGAGGGCATCCCCCTGCCCTCCTCACTCAGCCTGGGGCTGTGCCTGCCCACACCTGCAGCTCACCTGGCTGGCAGCTCGGCTGGTAGCACATGCCTAACACACAGCCCCTCCTGCTCTGTGGGAAGGGTCCTCCCCACCCACCCAGCAGGGCATTTTATTGCTCTGGCTCCCAGCTTTGGACCGTGTGTGTGTGTGTGTGTGTGTGTGTGTGTGTGTGTGTGTGTGTGTGTTTTCAGACAGGGTCTCACTCTGTTGCCCAGGCTGGAGTGCAGTAGTATAATCACAGCTTATCACAGCCTCAGCCTTCTGGGCTTAGGTGATCCTTCCACCTCAGCCTCCTAGTTAGCTGAGACTACAGGCACTCGCCACTACACCCAGCTAATTTTTTTGGTTTATTGTAGAGACGAGGTCTTGCTATGTTGGCCAGACCTTTAGTGATCCTCTCACCTTGGCCTCCCAAGGTGTTGGGATTACAGAAGTGAGCCACCACGGCTTGGCCATGGAGCTTTAGTCCCCAGGCCATCCCTAGCAAAGGCAGGAAAGGGAGGAGCTGCAGGGGAGTGGAAAGTGGGAACAGAGACCCAGGTTCAAACCTCAGCTCTGTTACTTCCTGCCGTGGGACCTGGGGCCAATCACTTTCCTCTATGGGCCATGGTTTTTCTATCTACAAAATGGACATCCTAACACCTACCTTGCCAGGTGCTTGTGCCAATCAAATGAGATCAGAGTAATCTCTAGGATACCAAGAGCTTATCTGCCCCAGAACTGTGCCCCAGGAATTGAATGTGTGCACATTATTGTGATAATCAAGGTTGGTTTAGAGTAGGAGGGGGAGGGGTGGCCACAGAGGGAGAAGATTCTGGATCCAAACAATGCCCAAGAACAGGGGAGGCAGGGAAAGCCCCCTTGTCCCCAGACCCACTTCTGTCCCAGACTTGGTGTCCATCCTGCCATTCTTGCCTGCTTGTCCCTTGAAGTACATGGGGAAAGCTTCATCTTGACTGACCTCCCGCCTGTTATAAGGCTGGCAGGCAGAGGGGGTGCTCAGGACTAGGAGACCTCACAGCCCTCTCTTTGGATCAGAGAAGTCAATTTGGGAAAGCTGCAAAGAAGAGCCTGGCTGGTCACTGAAGGGGGCTTCCTGACCCCCAACCTGCTATCACTTGTCTAATGGGCTCTGTCATGAACTCTAGTGTTGAGGGTCGGGCGTGGTGGCTCACTCCTGTAATCCCAGCACTTTAGGAGGCTGAGGCGGGAGGATTGCTTGAGCCCAGGACTTTGAGATCAGCCTAGGCAACAGACTAAAAAAAACTAAAAATAAAAAAATTAGCTGGGCGTGGTGGTACATGCCTGTAGTCTCAGCTCCTTGGGAGGCTGAGGTGGAAGGGTCATCTGAGCCCAGGATGCTGAGGCTGCAGTGAGCCATGATCCTGCCACTGCATTCCAGTCTGGGTGATGGAGTGAGACCCTGACTCAAAAATAGATAGATAAGATAAAATAAATAAAAAATAAAGTGATGCGATGGAGAGGGAAGACAGAAAATCAACCCCCTGCATGCACGGGTCCTTCCAGCTCTTACTGGGCAGGAATAATCCCCAATTCTTTGCTCTGCCACCTCTGTGGAATGTTACACTAGCTGCACAAGGTAAAAACAACTGGGTCAATGAGAGAGACATGGCTCATAGAAAAGCTGTGACTCGCCCAAGGTCACACAGCTGGTAGAGTGGCCAAGTCAAACCAAACCCATGTGCTTGAGGTCTCAGATCTCTGTGATCTCGTGACAGACATCCTGCGGAGGGTTACAGAAGGGCTGCGCCAGGCACCTGGGAGTGTGGTCTACACCAGCCTCCACCCTCTGGCGGATTGTGATGTGACAGGCGCCAAGGCAGAACCAGGGGGTCGGGGAGAAAGACTGAAACCCTGGACAGAAGCTGTGAGCTCTGAGCATCCAGACTTGTGATGTCTCAGTTCCAGGACAGACGGGCCTAGGTTCAAATTCCAGTCCCTCTACTTGCTAGCTGTGTGACTTCAAGCAAGTGAGTCCACTTCTCTGAGCCTGCACTACAAAACACCTATCCCAGAGGCTGTTTGACTGGACCTAGGATGTTGGCACTTGATACCTAGTAGGTGCTCTGAATGTGGGAGCTGGCATCAGGGAGGTTCCCCACCAGCTGGACTATGGACACTATTTCCAGCCTCTCCACTCCACGTGCTTTCTTAAGAAAGTATCTCCTATGGTGGGAAACTTCCCCGCCAGCCCACCATGCTGATCATTGACATCCTTCTCATAACTCGGGACGTGTCCAGAAAGCTCTGTCTAGCGTAAACAGAGTCTGGGCCACATCTCCCAGACTCTGTCAGGGACACTAAGAAGCAGGACAAGGAAATGATGCTGGCCCTGTTGGCCCCTGGGATGGGGCAAAGGCCACGTCTCGGACGCAGGAGGTGCTGGCAGCCTGTGGGCCCCGAACGGAAGCCTGGGCTGTGCTGGGGCCAGTGAGTTTGGGGGAAAAGGGGAGTCAGAGCTGGCAGCGAGGGCAGCAGTGTGTCAGCACGGGAGCCCAGGTTAGGGTGCTGGGCAGGCCCAGGCTAGACACCGCCCATGCTCCACGCTGTGGCCAGAGGCATCCCCTTTAAAGTGTCAAGCACGCCAGACTCCATCTTGCTCCAGATAAAAGCTCAGGTCGTGGTCTGGCCCCCCTGCACTCCCCAGCCCCATCCCCATGCTCCAGCCCCGCTGACCCCCCTCATGACATGACAGCCATTCAGGCTGCAGCACCCTCTGTTCCCTCTGCCTGGAATGCTCTTCCCCTCCCTCACAACCCCCTCCAGGGGCCTTCCCAGACCATCCTGTCTAAAAGAGCAGCCCTACCACCCTCTGCCCCCTCACCCTGTTTTATTTTTCCTTATGATGTGCCACTACCTGGTGTTACATAGTATATCCATTCGGTGTTTTGTTGGTCTTCCTGACAGAACACAAGCCCCATGAGGGCCGGGACTAAACAGTCCACTGGGCATCTCCAGCATCTGGCACAGAGGAAACTCAAGACACATTTTTTTAATGAATGAACACATGATTGATCTAATTCTGGCTCCACAATTCTCTGGCTTTCGGCAGGACTTTTCCCTTCTCTGAGACTTCTTTTATTTTTTCAAGATAGAGATGGGGTCTTTCTATGTTGCCCAGGCTGGTCTCAAACTCCTGGCCTCAAGTGATCTTCCCGCCCCAGCCTCCCAAAGTGCTGGGATTATGGGTATGAGCCACCGCACCTGGTCCCTACTCTGAAACTTCTAATGCCAAGGATAGCAAGCACCCATCTCCTGAGATGGTTGTTTCCATTAAATAAAGTAATACAGGCAGAGTGAAAAAGGCTGGTGCACAGCAGGTGCTCAGTAACAAGCAGAGCCTCTCTGCTCATCACCGGGTGGGGGGGGGCCTCAGGGTGTCCCCAGCTGTGAGGTCTTGGGAAAATCAGTGATCTCTCTGCGCCTCAATCTCTTCGTCTGTCACATGTGGAAGTAGGAGGCCCCATCTCCCGCACAAGGTGGTTTGATAGATGCCCAGGCAGAGCCCTGGTAAAGCTCCCAGCAGGGGTCTGGCACACAGCAGGCATTCACCAGTGGCAGCAGCTGCTGTCTGCCATCCCAGAGAGTCTAGGATTTGGGTAGAGGCCCCACCACTTTCTTATTCTGTGATCCTGGAGAAGTGGTTTAACGTTACTGAGCCTTAGTTTCCTTATCCATAAAATGGGAATATAGTACCTTCCGCACAGCTGTCCTGAAGACATGATGAGACTGTGCACCTAAAGGGCTTCACAAAGCTCTAAGGAAATGTGCGGTGGCCGGCAGGAGGGCAAGGCACAGACATGCAGGACAGGGCCCAGGGGTGATGGGAGAACCCTTCAGAATGCAGAGAGCAAGGATAGGACCAAGAGTTGTGCTCCACCGAGTCCTGAGGTGGGTTGCTGAGGGAGCCCACAGCTCAGAAGCCCAGCGCCCCCCCCCACAGGCCTGGGGCCTGCAGAGAAGACACTCAGCTCTCCACTCCCTGACCCTGTCCCCTCCTCTTCTTCAGGCCCCATTGAGGACCTCTCCTGATCAGCTCTGGAGGGGGAGTTTCCAAGGGAGGTGGGTGACAGCTGCAGGCCCCAGAAGAGGTATCTTCTGCCTCTGGCAGCCTCCTACCCTACCAGAAACACCTCGTTTGTCCAAGGAACACACTCATGTTGAAAGGAGGGGATGGAGAAAAGACCAGAAACAGTCGCCTCAGCCACCATGACTGCTCAAGACAGCACAGCCCAAACCTCAGCACGGAGCCTTAGATCTGCTTTCAACCCCAGACCAACCTGGCCTCTCCCCTGCATCCTGGGAAAGACGCCCCTGAAGAGTGGGTCCCTGGGAGGGGATGATGCCAGATTCCTCAAGCTCTACCTGGGAGTGTTTGAGGAGAGGAACTCCAGGTCCCAAACTGACCTGGGCCTTCCCATTCAGCTGTCGACATGGATGACTCAGCCAGTGAGTCCCAGACCGCAAGCTCCACGAGGCATGCTTTCTTGCCCGCTCTCTGAAGAATTCTTAGTTCCTAGGAGAGTGCTGGCCCTTATCAGGTGCTGAATAAATACAAGGGGAAACCCCAAAGACCCGGAATTACCTTTTGGAGGGCAAGCACCTTACCATACAGGCTTTTCCCACTAGGTAAGTGTTCTAGGTACCCACTGACACCAGTGTATCGGTTAGTGTTGTTCTGAGAGGCTGCATGGCGGAAGAAACATCCCAAGTTGTGGCAAACGGGCGACTGTTGGCTCTCCCACCACAAGGCACCTGCCTAGACCGCACTGAGTATTCAGCAGCTTTTGACCCCAGTGCCTCATCCTCCCTATTCACCCAACCTCGCCCCTAGATTTTTTTTGTTTCTCTGGATGAAAAAAAGTCCTCCAAGGGAAATGTTTTTCCAGCGTGGAAGAGGTGAAACAAAAAACAGCAGAAGCGCTAAAAGGCATCAAAATGGATGTGTTCGAAAACTGTTTTGAGCAGTGGGAAAAGCGTCTCAATAGGTGTATTGCATCAAATGGAGAGGGCTTGGAAGGTGACTGTAGTTTAAACATGTAAGAATATACAATTTTTTATAAATAAATTCCAGGTTTTTGGGGTACCCCCCTCATACACGTTGAATGGATGTATCCATCAATGATTCAGTGAATAAAGCAATGAATCAATGAATTACTAAAAGGGAAGTTTCCTGAGGGTTAGGATATCCCCCTATGTTCTTCGATAAATCTCCAGGGTCCAGAATCGAGCCTTGGCACATGGGAGGTGCAAGTAAATGCATGTGAACAAGCGATTGAATCTATCACTGAATCAATGATTCGCTGGAATGGAAAGACTTTCTGAAAGGGAAGATTTCCATCTGTTTTAGGGCTGTCTTCTCAGTGCCTGGGGTGCACAGTGGGTGCTGACTGAACCCGTGAATGAATGAATGAATGAGCTGGCAGTACAAAGATCACAAAGCATGAGACACAAAGGAGTCGCCCTGCCCCCAGCCACCACTCGCCTCAGGGTTTTTTAAATAATTTGTCTGTTGTTTTTAATTGTTGAGGCAGTAATACTTGGTTCAATGAAACTGCAATATACAGAGAGGTGAAATAAATAGCTTATATATATATAATATATATAATATAGCTGGTTTTAAAATATTCCCTTATCATTGGTGTACTAGGTCACGTGAGTCACGGAAGGTCGATAGCAGCATCCTCCAGAACTGCGAGCAATGCAGGGTCACCATGATTGGACGAGGCGTCTTTCGTCGGGAGGTCGAGGCGCGGAGAGTTCCCAGAGGCACGCCTTCCCTGCGCGGTGTCTCGGGACAGCTTGCAGTGGACAATAAATAAATGACTGCAAACCAGAGAGCGATTTTTGTTGGAGTTTGGGGCAGGGATAGAGGATTAGGAAATGGCGGAGTTTGTTGGGGGGGGTACTACTTTCTCTTTGTTTTTCTTTTTTCTTTCTTTTTTTTTCAGAACCTTTGGGAAAAAGGACTTTGGTTTCTTGGAGTGTCGGTTTCCTCATTCAAGTCCTCCTCTGGGGACGAGCTTAGAGTTGTCTGTTCCTAGAGAGAGACAAGCACCTGTGGGTTGACAACTGTCCCTCTACGTGAGTCTTTTGTCATCGGGGGTTTCAAGTCAACAATAAAATCCTTATCACCCCTCCCCCCAAGAGTTTTGGTTCAGTTTTTGTTTTCTTTTAAACACAATGTACAAAAATAGAGCTTCTTCCTTATTTTTCATGTAAAAATATTCCTCTGATGCAGTTCTCGGGGAGTGTGAATGTGGCCGGGGCAGCCTGGGGGGCCGTGGCAGCACAGCCTAGCCAGGGTGCGTGGGGCGGATCCGACGGGACCTCTTGGTCACCGTCGTGTACTTGAAGGGCTTCTGCAGCTCTGCCTGCCCCTTGGGGTAGCGCTTCATGAAGTGCACGTCCTGCTGGTTCTCCCGGGTCTTGGGGCCCTTCCGCGGCCGCCCCTTCTTGGTGAAGCCCACGTACCAGCCGGAGTACTTAGCCGACATCAGGGCCGTGTAGTTGTTCTCCAGAACCTTCTCAATGAACACACACTCCTTGCTGGTGCCATCAGGCTGCAGAGGAAAGAGGAGGAGTGTTAAGGACAGAGGTATTCAATGACACTCCTTAAGGCACAGTAAGAAGACGCTCTTCAGGACCACTGCCGTAGTTCCAGGGACCATGGCAATGGGGTTTTGCAGTGGGGGAGAGAGGTTGGGCCCAGCTCCGAATACAGCCTGGGCAAGTGGCAGTTTACAGCTAAGGAGCAGAGAGGGGGTCGGTGGATGGAAATGACTAAGAGGAAACATCAGGGGTGAGGGGGATTCCGCCTAAACCAACCTAGCAGGATTCTTGCCGAAGATGGGCCAGGGTGACCAGACATCCCCTGTGGGCTGGAGGAGTATGAAGAACCTGATTAGATATCAAGGGTGATCACAGAACAAGGGTGACAGGGTCCTGCTAAACTGACCTGGCAGGGTTCTTGTTAAAGGAAGAACCTTCTTTTACAATGTGTGAAGATGCGTCTAAGAAAATGTTCAGGAGCCAGACTTAGCCAATCAAAACATTATTACCCTTCAGGCCTCAGTGATTGGTTCATGGGTAAGCATGTCACCCAAGCCATCCAATCAGAGTGTTCCTTGAGACTTTTGCCCAGGCAATCCCAAACACAGGTGGGATTAAACTTGAGGAGTATGTAAGGCAGAAGCAGAGGCAGCCATTTACCATCATGATGAGAAATCCTGACAGTGAAGCCAGAACAAATGAAGCCAAGCCAAGAGGAAGAGAACGAGAGAAACTAAGTCCTGGTCACATCATTTGGGCTCTGGATCCCGCTGCATCTGAAGCTCAAGTTACCTCACTGTGATGTGGGCCAATAACATCTCATTTCCTTTAAACTGGCTGACATTGTATTCTATCACTTGCAACAGAAATGAGTTCTGACAGATCTGCACAAAACCCGACGTGAAGTCAGCTACTCAATTGTAACTCAAGTCCACTGTGATATAGTTAAATATAAATTACATTTAATGTGGGATGTGGTGCATTTTGATACTTGGTATGAAGCAGAGTGGGGGGTGGGTTCCAAAAACCAGTGATTTAGCATGGCCAAACTCCAAAGCCTGTGCCCTTGGTTCTGGAATCTCAGGCTCCTGAGCAGATGTGTGAACTCCCTTGGGAGACTCAGTATGCTGTGCAAGGAGCACTAGATTTGGAGTCAGAAGCATCCTTACAGAACCTCAGGCTAGTCAGGTCCATTCTCTAACCGTCAGTTTCCTCACCCACCAAATGGGAACAATGACTTCTGCATCACAGAGGCAATGTGAAGGATGACGCTTATAAATGAGTCTGACGCACAGTAGGAACTGGCTAGAGTATTTCTGAAGGGCAGTTGGTCCCGGTAGGGGTGGCCTGCTTCCCTTGGACCTGATCCGGACGCAGGGTGGTGGGAAGCAGGGCTGGGAGCGCCTCCCTGAGACAGCCGCATTGCTCGGTGGGGGCAGGCTGGGAAACACAAAGCTGGAAGGCCTGAATTAGCAGCACTCGAGTTTCCAACGAACATCTCCAAATTTAGGCCGGGCCCACTCCTCGTTACGGACGGATGCCCAGCCAAGTTGGAAGCCCAGCGGTCTGGCTGTGTGTGGAGGCTGAGGTGCGAGTTCCAGCCTTTTGTTTGAAGTGGAAAACCGGCTGGGGCTTCCAGGAACGTTCACCTTTGAGCAGAGGGCAAGCTTGGGCCCTGCAGACAAAGTGCTGAACTTTGCAGAAAGGGACAGGCAGGGTAAGAAAACACTCTCTGCAGGATGAGACCTTTTGAGGAGGCGGTGGAACAGCCATGCGGTGGGGGGGGGCAGTAAGCCGTAGGTGCTGGGAGACAACAGTGGAAGCCAGAGGACAGCAAGAGTGGGGTGAGCAGTGAGGGACTATTGTGGGGGAAGCCGGGGCAAATGTGCAAGGCAGGTAGAAGAGCATGACACCGGGGCTCTGGGTCCCACATAGAAAATTCTATAAGTTGTCTGTCTAACCCGAATTCAGATTCTTGCTGAATCTCAAAAGAACAGTCAGAGCAAACTGAACAAAGGTTACACCATGCTGCTTCCCACCCTAGAATACCTGCCACTGCATGGAAAACTGCTTTCATCCTTCAAGGCTCAGTTCAGTAATGCCTCCTCTGGGAAGCCTTTCCTGACTGCTATTTATCTCCCTGGGTGACTCCTCTTCTTCCTTTAAGACTCCATTAAAGCATCAAGCTTTGCTGGGCTCACATAATCTATCTAGTGAACCCTATCCCCCCACCCACCCCAACCCCATAGGGCAATACCATATCTGCCTGCCTTCTCATTGGCCCAAGAGTTTCTTGAGGTCAGGACTGCTTCTTGGCTGCTCTAATGGCCTGGCACAGGCCTCAGCCTAAGTCAGGGGCTACCCCAAGCATCTGTGGTCAAATGGATGAAGACTTTCCCTAGGATGGAAACGGGGGAATGACACAGGAAAGAAGTTTCCTCCTAAAGAAAATAATCCCTGGCCGGGCACAGTGGCTCAAACCTGTAATCACAGCACTTTGGGAGACTGAGGTGGGAGGATCGCTTGAGCCCAGGAGTTTAAGACCAGACTGGGCAACAAGGCGAGACCTTGTCTCCACAAAAGTCAAAGAAGTAGCTGGCCATAGTGGTTTGCGCCTATAATCCAAGCTACTCAGGAGGCTGTGGGGGAAGGATGGTCTGAGTCCAGGAGTTCAAGATCAGCCTAGGCAACATAGCAAGACCTTGTCTCCACAAAAAATATATTTTTTTTTTTTTTTGAGTTGGAGTCTCACTCTGTCACCCAGACTGGAGTGCAGTGGCCGCTCCCGGCCACCGCAGCCTCGACCTGCAGGGCTCCGGCGATCCTTCCGCCTCAACCTTCCGAGTAGCGGGAATTACAGGCATGCGCTACCACGCCCGGCTGATTTTTTGATTTATTGTAGAGATGAGGTCTCGCTGCCCAGGCGGGTCTCGAACCCGCAGGCTCAGGCAATCCACTCACCTCAGCCTCCCAAAGGCGCGGGATTACAGGCTGAGCCACCGAGCCCGGCCACAAAAAATATTTTTAAAATTAGCTGGGCATGGTGATACATGCCTGTAGTCCCAGCTACTCAGGAGGCTGAGGCGGGAGGATTGCTTGAGACCAGGAGGTTGAGGCTGCAGTGAGCTGTGACCATGCTACTGCACTCCAGGCTGGGCAACAGAGTGACTCAAAAAAAGAGATAAAAGAAGAAAAGAAAATAGACACTGCCCCTGGATTCTTTCCAGATGTCCCACAGACAGCCCTGAGCTAGGAGAGGCCCCTCTGGAGGATACACTGATTAGGGAGACAGAGCAAGCTGAGTGCTGGATACCTCTACCTGGCCCACCTGGTCTCCCTATTCATTCATTCACCAGTTATGGATTGCCAGCTACAGGGCTGAAATTCACCGCCCTTGGGAACCAGCTCTGGGGCTTATGACTACCACAAGTCTCCCTTCACATCCTCAGGTACAAGTGGACAAGAAGCTAACAGCAGGCTGCACCGCACCTGGGCTTGGCCCTTGCTTCTGCTCCTGATCACCTCTAAGACCCTGCTCATCACCTACAGAGACTGCACAAATGTGGCCAGCTGTGGTGGCTCATGCCTATAATTCCAGCACTTCAGGAAGCTGAGGCAGGAGGACCACCTGAGTCCAGGAGTGTGAGACCAGTCTGGACAACAAAGCAAGACCTTCTCTCTACAGAAAAAGCAAAAAATTAGCCAGGTGTGGTGGTAACACACCTGTGGTTCTAGCTACGCAAGAGGCTGACACAGAAGGATTGCCTGAGCCCAGGAAGTTGAGGCTCTGGTGAGCAGTGATTGTGCCACTGCACTCCAGCCTGGGCAACAGAGGGAGACCCTGACTCAAAACCAAAACAAAAAAAAGTGCTTGGGCCCATCCCCAGAAATTCTGACTAGTGGTTCAGGCAAGGCAGAAGCACCAGTATGTGGAGAAGAAGTAAATATCGTAGCCCAGAACCTTGGTGATTTGGCAGAATTTGATCTTCTCTCCTCCCCACCCAATCCCCCCGTCAGCTCTTTTTTCCCCAGTTGGAGTCCTTGGTCCTTCTACTTGCTCTAAGACTAAATCCTGATGACACCATCTAGATCTAACATCTAGATCCACCATCTGGATCTGGCCCCTAGGTCCAGATCTGAAACTAGAATTACCCCCTTGGACTTTGTAAGCTATACATATACCTTTCAAATTCTGTCCCCCTCCCTTTTTTTTGAATCGTGGTCTCTCTGTCACCCAGGCTGGAGCACAATGGTGCAATCACAGCTCACTGCAACCTTGACCTCTTGGGTTCAGGTGATCCTTCCACCTCAGCTTCCCGAACAGCTGGGACTACAGGCACGCCACCATGCCCGGCTAATTTTTTTATTTTTTGTAGAGACAAGGTCTCGGTATGTTGCCCAGGTTGGTCTCAAACCCTTGGGCTCAAGCGACCGTCTTGCCTCAGCCTCCCAAAGTGCTGGGATTACAGGCATGAGCCACCATGGCTGGCCAAGAAAATTCCCTTTTGCTTAAGGCATCCTGAGTCAGGTTTCAAGTGGTCTTAACAAAGACGAACTGGTGGGCAGGACCTCCCTGACAGGGTCTGTGGCTCTAGGTTGCCCTGGGTGATCACTGGTCACCGCAGGCAGGAGCCTATGAGACAAAGCCATCTGGGTTGAGTCTCCAGAGACTTAGGGAGAAATGCCCAGCACATCATGCTAGACACTCAGCAACTGTTTACAGAATGAAAAAAAAGGACTGGGGAAGGGGGGTGTGGGTTCCAGAAAGGTGCAGGAGAAGGGGGCTACCTTGGCATGCAGGAGTTGGGCCAGAATGTCGGCGCATGATTGGTACAATACAGCAGAGGGGATAGCTCCGGCCAAGGGCCTGCAGCAACTGAAAGGCCCTGTGGAGGGCTGCAGTGCCAGAGACATGTAAGGCTGGCACCCAGAGTCAAACAGTCCAAGGAAGCCATCCCACTGAGCCACTCCAGGGGGGCCAGAGCTGAGGCCAGGGGTTCCCACAGGTATGAAGTGACCTTGTGACCTGGCTTCGAAGGGCCAGGGAACTGACACGTAACAAGCACCTACTAAGCATCCACATCATGGTTCCCATTTTACAGATGAAAACACTGAGGCTCAGTAAGGTCAGGGCACTGTGACTCCCTTGGCCTCATGTGGATAACTCTGGTAAGAAGTCTAGGTTAAGAAGTCAGTCCATAGAAAGCAAGGACCATACTTCTTTTTCTCTGGTGCCCTCATAGCCGTTAGCCAGGTACACAGAACACAGATGGATGGATCTAGAACTGGCCCTCAGTGAGCTCCCAGTCTGATGTGGGATGCAGGTAACACGACAGACAATGACAACCCAGGTCAGCAGGCGGCAACAGAGTTCCGTTCAAGGGACTGAGGGCTCTGGGGAGGTGGGCTGACAGAGGGGTCAGGGAAGGACGAGCCAGGACTTGGGCAGATGGACAGAGGGAAGAGCAGTCCTGGCAGAGGGAACAGCATGGACAAAGCCTGAGCCCCCCTCCCCGCCCCCCAAAGAACAGTGGTCCACAGTGCTGTGTATCTGGGTTATAAGGAATGCACGGCCCTCAGTGTCCCAGATCGAGAGGGGGAGGACCCATGGGTGGGTCTTGAGCTGGGTGGAGACGGGCAGAGGTAGGGGCTGACCCCGTCGTGCTGCAGGAACCGGGTGTGGGCGGTGGGGAGGGCTGGGGCGGGAACCCACACAGCCAGGT